>NW_027362769.1:219572897-219747897 GCF_046119375.1 Phyllobates terribilis | reverse complement strand
ATGGGTCGTAATTTCATCTTCCAACAAGACAACGACCCAAAGCACACAGCCAAGAAAACCAAGGCCTGGTTCAAGAGGGAAAAAGTCAAGGTGTTGGAATGGCCTAGTCAGTCTCCTGACCTTAACCCAATTGAAAACTTGTGGAAGGAGCTCAAGAATAAAGTCCACATGAGACACCCAAAGAACCTAGATAACTTGGAGAAGATCTGCATGGAGGAGTGGGCCAAGATAACTCCACAGACCTGTGCCGGACTGATCAGGTCTTATAAAAGACGATTATTAGCTGTAATTGCAAACAAGGGTTATTCCACAAAATATTAAACATAGGGGTTGTATAATAATTGACCCACACTTTTATGTTTAAAATTTAATAAAATTCAACTGAGCAACATAACTTTTTGGTTTGTAAGATTTATGCTTCTGTTCATAAAACCTACTCTCGTTTGCAGTTTGAAGGCTCTAACTTATTTGCATCTTATCAAACCAGCTAAATCTGCAGGGGGTTGAATACTACTTGTAGGCACTGTAATATAAATATATACATACACACACACACATTATATATATATATATATATATATATATATATATATATATACATACACACACACACACACATATACATGTAAATGAGATCTCCTCTGAGGTGTCGTTTTTCTCAACTAAACAAGCCCAACTTTTCCAACCACTCATCATGTGAGAGGCCTTCCATCCCTTGTAATCTAGTTGTCGCCTTTGAACTGAAAAAAAAAATGTTGGTTCCAAAATTGTGCTGATGTAAAGTAGACATGTGGGAAATGTTATTTAGTAACTGTTTTGTGTGACAGATCGCTCTGATTTAAGGGCATGGAAATTCAATCTTTGAAAATTCTGAAATGTTCAAATTTTTCGCCAAATTTACGATTTTTTCACAAATTAACGCAAGTGATATCGAAGAAATTTTATCACTGAAGTACAATATGTCACGGAAAAACAGTCTCAGAATCAGGGGGATCCGTTGAAGCGTTCCAGAGTTATTACCTCATAAAGTGACAGTGGTCAGAAATGTAAAAATTGGCCCGGTCATTAACGTGCAAACCACCCTCGGGGGTAAAGGGGTTAAAGATAATCTGGCACCAGGTTTTATTTTGAAGTAAGATAAAAGTAATGCTTTCAAACTTTAGGCCTTTTGTCCTCCATTTTTTGCATTTTAGTCATTTTTGTACAAAATTCATTATGGCTTTTGCATCATTTTTACCTTTTATTTTGCAGGTTTGCTTACCAATGTGTGCATGGTAGTCAGTCATTCTCCAGATGGTCTGGCTAGCTCAGCATTTGAACCTTCTCTAAATATGGCAAAACTGATTTTCTCAATACTACTCCAGGACTCTAGTGTAACTATCTGGCTAATTTCTTCTTACTTTGCGCAGTTTAAGTCTATGGTGCAACATTTTAAAGCTTATTGACTGGATCTCGACACATTTTACTCTAAGAAAAGACATCTAAAAAAAAATAAAAAAAATAAGCTGTCCTGCCTGTATACTCTTTTGCTTCCTCCCCTGCCCAGGAGATGTGGTATGATCAGACCATGTTCCTGCACGGTCAGACACAGACATTACACAGTGCACAGCAGGGGCACATTTATAAGATTATCTCAGCACAGGAACATTTTATTTAAACACATCCAATTGTGGAAATTATTATTATTCCAAGATCTATCGATTAAAATGAACTTTATTCATGGGAAAACCCCTTTAACCATTTTGATTATTATAACATCAATGTTAAATTTTTAGCACTGAATTATACAAAACCTCCTGCTGTATAATGCAATGTAAAAACACCAATTTCTGATCAAGTTTACTTTTAGTCATGTTATCCTGCATCTGTTTCAAAAGTCCAAAAATTTTCACTGTCTGATTTCGAGAACTGAGTTAACACCTGCCAGTTTGTCCCTTTTCAGCCACAGCCTTTACCTCTGTGACGTACATTTTATTGACCACATTGCCGCCATATGATCTGCAATCTTAAAAGTCCATTTTATCCCGCGTACAAAGACCCGTAACTGGGCTGTGCCACTGCCATCACAGCTCGTGGCTAAACCTCCCCAAAAAAATTGTCTTTGGGGCTTCAGCCTCAAAACAAATTTCCTGTGATGTTCTCGATCCTACTTGTAACGGTTCTTATGGAGAGCGGCAAATTCTCAATGGCTTTTTTTCATCTAACTCGAGGCATATTAGCGTTGCGGCATTCACCAAACATTCTATGATAAACTCCCCATCAGAAAATGGCTTACAGTTTCTCTTGATTTTTTTCGTGGGATAACACATAACTGGTCTTGACTGCTCCATCCCAGGACGTGTGTGTGAAGCTTGGTAAAAAGTTCTTGTTGGCTTTGCAGCTTATCTGAAGCATCAGGAGCCTGAGTCCATTCTGTATCACTCAAGTTCTTGGATTTCTCTGAGTGTTTAATCAAGTAGTGGCAATCCAAATTGTAATCCTTAAACACAGCGACCACAAACAAGGCCGGGCTAGAAGGTTTTTTATTATACCTCCCCCCCATGTAGCATAAAGACTGCATTTTTCCCCACTGAAAATCTGCTGTGTTTAACTGTTTAAGCAAAGTGGATGTGATTTCATGCAAACTCGTGCCCACTGTGCGTTTATGAAGCATTTTCCCCATATACGCTTCATAGGGAGTCTTAAACTTAATCATGTTTTTATATGCATTTTTTCCCAATGGGAACCGGTCATGTGCACAAACACTATTAACCTGCAAATATGCGGTTAACCGCGTTCTAAAGTCGTGCGGCTGCCGCACTGAAAGCTCTCCTTCAGGGAGGAAATTAACTTTATTCGTCCCTGCAGCCTCCAGCTTTCAGTCAGAGGTGCGGCCGGCGCGGCTCGAGTCACCAATCAGGGCATAGTGAGCAGCAGCTGTAACCGCGGCCCGGCACTGACAGACAACAGGCTTAGCACTGTATCAGTGCAGAGCTAGCTGGCTGTCAGTCAGTGCCAAGGGCGCAGTTACAGCCGCCACTTACTATACACCGAATGGTGACTGAAGCGGTGCCGGCTGCACCTCTATAACTGAAAGCTGCCGATAGAAGTTACTTTCCTGCCAGTAGCTGGGCTTTCCGTGTGGCAATCACACAGCTTTAGAACGCTGTCAACCTGCAGCTTAACAGCATTTGGGGACAAGACCGGTTTCCCTCAAGTAAAACGAAGGGGAAAAAAATGGTGCATCAAAAAAATGCAATAATGCGTGTTTTGGTGTGGACACCTTAAAAAAATGCATATGGGGTGGAAGCAGCGTTTTCACATGCGAAGATGTCTAAATGCCATTCGAAGCGGATTTTCTTTAGAATTGCTGTTCATCTGGCACTACAAACACCTCTGTAATCAAGGAAGATGGCAATTTGCCTGCAAACTATAAGGGCTTGTGCACACAACCGTTAAAATTGGACAAGTGCTAGCTGTTTTGATGGATAGCACTTGTCCCCATGTTATTCTATGGGGCCGTGCACATGTCCCCATGTTATTCTATGGGGCCGTGCACATGTCCCCATGTTATTCTATGGGGCCGTGCACATGTCCGATATTTTCCTCAGACCGAGTCGGTTAGAGGAAAAAAAAAAACAATATGCATGCGTTGCATCAGATTGTAATCAGATGCAACTCGTACGGTGTTTTTTTGTTTGTTTTTTTTATCGGGGTTGCACTTAGTCATGCAAGTCTATAGGTCCATAAAAAACAACAAACGGACAGCACTTGGATGACTCCCGAGTGCAGTCCGATTTTGATGGACAGACTGGAGAATTTTTTTTTTTTTTTTTAAATCGGATCCCACTCTGATCAGAGAGGGCATAGCATAAATCGGACCAATTTTCTCAGATGAGCGAAAAATGGTCGCGTGACCCTAGCCCAAAAGTGTCAATTTATTTTTGGCATTAAAATGTGCAAGTTGTTTTCCTAATTGGTTTTACATACAAAGAACAAGATAGAACTATCTACAATTAAAAATTAAATGGCGGAGAGCAGCCTAAAACATCTCATCCCCTTTATTTTTTTATTTAAATGGAAACAATCATGTGCAGAAACGCCATTTACTGGCAACCTAATGCTATATATGTAGACATATAAAGTGTCTCAGGTTACATTTAACACTTCGAAATCAATTTACTTAACAACCCACAGACTTTTTCCCTTGCTTAATATGGCCGGTCACAACGTGTTACCGGAAACGTGTTACACAAAATTAGAACTATTATTCTGCTTACGGTAATCTACTCATTTCCTTTAGGAACAAAAAAACTTCTTTAATGTTTTCCCAAGAACAATGGAGCAAAAGGAAAACACAATTTTAGAAGTAATAAGTGGAGCAAGAAATAGTTTTAAAAGTTAGAGACTTCTCAGTCTCTAAATTTAAAAGGGACTGCCAGCACAGAATGACTGTCCAAACGAGGTCGCAAGATATAATATATTACAATCATATTATATAGAACTGTGTACTGACAATTGCTCATTTTGCTTTTCTACCCAGTCAATTCTTCTCTTTTCCATTAGGTCTATGACATCACGTGATTAAAAACTGACTAGCTGAATCCTTCTAAGCTCTATGTAGAAACAGGAGGTCAATTTTCCTAGCATGAGTCATCACTGCAAAAGTCCCTTGCAGGTGGAGGAGGGAACAGCTTTGTCAGGAGGTGAAGAAGGGAATGATTCATGAAGGGAAAGGAGACTTCCTGTTTCTACATAGAACAGAGTAATGAGAAAAATTATCTGGGTAGAAAGACAAAATGAGCAATTGTAAGTACACAGCACAATATAATATGAGGATTGCAATATATTAAGAGGATAAAAACTTTGCTTTTTTATACTTATGGGAATTTGGCTGACAAAATATTATTGATAGAGTCATGTGCGGAGCGGATTCCCTGCAGTTTTAGTGCATTTCCACAGCGGAAACACACTAAATCAGCAATCATAATGAGCATGTCTTCCCATCCAGTCCCAATCAACTCTCAGAACATAAATATCGCTCCTTAAAATGTAAAAAAATACAATTGAACACTCAAATCCATATCAAAAAGTACATGTATTTGTTTCCAAGCCAATTCACAGCATGTTCTTACAACAAAACACACATTATCTCAAGAATACATATATAAAGACAAGCAGAACAACGTTTCTCAGTATTAAGTTCTTTAGAAATCTTTAAATGTTACAAAAACATTTGCAAAAGAATAGCATTCTGTAAAATTAAAAGATTATAACTTACCGAAAAATAAATAGTTGTAACCTAAGAATAGATTTGTCTCTAACCGAGGTAATATATGCCATCTTCATGTCAAAACGTAAAATGTATGCCATAGCTGAAAAACATCTGGCCCGATTAGAACAGTCGGCCAGTCTGACCTATGTAGCAAGACGGAACAACGTAGAGCAGTTTTGTAGAGTAAGAAGCCAATGATATATAAAAAGCCACTTGAATCATTTCCCGCCAGCCTTTGAGTGACTGTAAAGAGGCTGGCAGGGAATGCTGGGAGTTGTAGATTTGCAGCAGTTGGAAAGTAATCAGTCGCTTTCCACTGCTGTACATGGAGCGTTGCCCTGGTTAGGTTGAGCCGGTGTTAATGACCAGACTCAATGAACATTCAACTAACTGCCTGCCAATGAAATATGAGATAGCACCGTATAAGATTTTTATTCTTTATTATTATTATTATTATTAAAGCGTAAAGCAACAAATCACAAGCTATGAACTTGCCACAAGTGTATGGAAAATCCAGCACAATACGGGAGTGCTCGGCAAGTGCTCCGGCCAGTGGTAATCTAGGCAGCTTTGGTCTGGTGAAACAGTGACTTAAGCTCAACCTGTTATTTTATTAAAGGGAGATTCAGGTATTCTAAAGTTTGGAACTGATGCCCTATCCACGAGGTAGGGAAAACTTCCCACCGATCCAGAGAACTGGGGCTCTGAAGAGCTCCGTGTGAATGGCGATGGGGTCCATCATTCGCACTACCACTCCATTCATTCTAATGGGATCACCGGAGATAGCCGAGCACAGCATTTGCCTGGTCCATTGAAAAGGAGCAGCAGTGCTCACGATCGACCTTCAAGAGCCCCGTTCTCTGTGTCAGTCAGGGCCCCAGTGATCGGGAACTATGGACAAGGTAAACTTACAAACTTAAGAATACCTCTTTAATTCAATAACATTGAAGAAAGTACATGGAACCTTAAAACTGATGGGTCTATCCTTAGATTAGGCAAGATCAATGGTGGTCTAAAACTTTTGGTGGCATCTCCACCGATCAAAAAGCACCACATTCCATTCATGGTTTACCAGGCATAGCTCCTATTCACTACAGATTTGCCCCATTAAAGTTAATATGACCTAGGTGTGGCACCAGATACAGCCTTAACTAAGAGAATGGAGCTGTGCAAGGGAAACAAAGGGGACATGGCAGTCGCAGAAGCACCAGTGCCCCTGCAAACCCTTGATTGGTGGTGGTGCCGATAGACCCCAGATTGAGCCTATGTTAACTGCCTAAGGGGTTGTCCAGGATAGTCCAAGACTCCCATGTACTTGAATGGGGTGATCTTTTTTTCTAATCCTGGACAAGCCCTTTAGATGGGAATCCGACACAGTTTTTGATTCAGTCTGAATGCAAGTTTTTTGGAGCCAAAGTCAGAATTGGTTCTAATGAGAAGGAGTAGAAGTCTTTCCTTTATAATAGCCTCCAATTCCAACTGCAGAAAGTGGATTGGAAAGTTATTCTGCTGCAATATCCTATTATTACCATGTCACAGACATTTTAAATACGATACAATACCTGAACAAACCTCAAGATGGACAAAGTAGAAACGCCTCACAATCTGGTGATATGTTAGAAACCGGATAAACCTCAAAAGGCAAAAAGATATTAACAAATGCTATTTTCGCCTCGTCAAGGACCTTTATTATTAGGGACATAAATACTTTTAAAAGGGCATTTTACTTCCAATTCCTGCTGAAGGATCTACGGTGTCCAGGTCGGAGTCTGTGCATGTCACAAGTGACCAGAAATAGATGGCATATTAATAGAAGTCATGTTACCGCCATGGTGGCAGGTACTCGCAGTACAGGGCTGAGCTATGTCACCGTGTGCATTTAGTTGCCTTTGATTAACTTTCTTCGTGGCTTGTTTAGCTTATACTTGCCATAAACAAATCTCCTATTGTGGTTATTCCGGATACTTAAAATGAGTCCAGAACTGTTAGATTACATACACTTGTGTGACCTATGGCATAACCCTGGCCTACACACGAGCGGGAGCCAATTCTAACCAAGTATCCTCAATCCACAAGAGGATTACTTTTTAAAGGTCATGGGATATTAAAGGGGGCTTCCGTCCATGAAAAAAAATAAAATAATTATATTATATATATATTTATGCAGCAGGCTTTAAAAAGTAAGAATGCTCACTTCACTGCTCTCTGCCGCTTGCAGAGTCCCCCAATGGTCTCACGCAAAAGCGTGAATGGGCATTTGATTGCTACAGCCAATTACTGGCCTCAGAGGTGACAAGGAGCAAGTGATTGGGTGAAGGCAACCAATCAAGGGGACCCATTTAGTGTTAGAAGAGGAGGGGCAGGAATTGGTAAAGTGAATCCGCTTTATTTTTCTTTTAGCGCCTGCCACGCTTTATTTTTTTTTTTGTTCCACAATTACATTTTTCACCGTCTCAACCAGAAGCCTCATCAGCGTCAAATCAGTGGAGTCTGTGCCCCCTACTAATGTAGAGAATTTGCAGGCTTTGGTGCCGAATCCTTAAAGGGGAATCTGTTGAACCTGTCCAATTGTACATGAAGTCCGATATTTGAACAACATAGTAGAGAGAAGGTGATCAGAATGATATGTCAGGTTTTCGAAAAGATTCAATATAACTTTTATAAATGGATTGAAATTCCTGGTATACATAGGAGTCCAATGGGCAGTCCTACTAGTGATTGACAGCCATTTCTCCATGCACAGTCATACAAGGAAGACTATCAATCACTAGTAGGACTGCCCACTGGACTCATGCATACAAACACCAGGGATTTCAATGCATAAAATACAGGGTTTACTGAAACTTTTCCCAAAAAAATGTATAACAATCCGATAATCTTCTCCCAGCTCTATAACATCCTGCCCACAGATCAGATATTGTATTTACATCACAGGTTCCCTTTAAACAAGGACATGGCCATTGAGATCAGTGGTTATACAAACCTATAGGAGTTTATTAAACACAGGAGTCTTCTAAAATAAAAACGAGGACCAGAATCAGCATCTAATTAACAAATTATGAAAATTCATCGAGGTAAATCCCCCTTTTTGTAATACAAAAAGGCTGCCCCACCGTGTGTAGTCTACAGGTAACGCCGCAAGGTGTCGCTACATGTGTGGCAACAAAGTCCCTTTTATTGTTGAAGAATCAAGCCGTAATATCTATCGATCAGTGATCCAAAAAAAGTGCTCTATATAGTACAGAGGATGCTGGTGTTTTGAAATACTGTACTTTTGAAAATATAGATAAATATATATACTTTATATTGCAGTACAAAAGTGCAATGCTACTTGGTAGCAAAAATGAGCGGAACCTCCAAGTGTCAGTTTTAGAGAGAAAATAACCCACACCTTTATAGGATGCTGCCGGAGTGTCCAACGCTACACAAAACTATCAGTTTGTACAATTTTCATCCAGAGACATTGATATAAATCTGAAAATCAGCATGGCACAAAAATGACTAATATTAGATGACCAACAAATGAATTACTTAAATAAGAATTGCTGGAAAACCAGTTTGCAAAGAGTCTGTCAGCAGGTTTTTACTATGTAATCGGAGAGCAGCATGATCTTGAGGCGGAGACCCCGATTCCAGCGATGTATCACTTACTGGGCTACATGCCGTCATTTTGATACAATCCCTGTTTTCTCTGCTGCCGATCTAGCAGTGCTCAGAATGCGGAGCCCTGTGTAACCCCGCCCACACCACTGATTGAAAGAAAGCTGCCAATCAGTGGTGGGGGCAGGGCTGCACAGAGCAGGAGGACTAGGAAGCAGGAGACACTGTCACTATGGGACTATCTTCTGCTGATAAAACAATGAATTTATTGAAACAGCCTAGGATGTGACATATCACTGGAATCAGGCTCTCAGCCCCTATATCATGCTGCTCTTTGCTCACATAGCAAAACCTGCTAACAGATTCCCTTTAAAATAGCAAAGGCTTTAAATTACAAAGTCAAAAGATAAATTAAGTTAAAGATGCATCAAACATAAGTAACATTTTCTCAGAAGGGCAAACAAACAGAAGGTACAGGTGAAAAGTTTCCTGAACATAAAAAGAAGCCGCAACTGGCTGGACTAATAAGTGCTATATATTCACGCAGTGGACGCAGTCATTTCATGGGCTCCTGCCGAACGTAAAACGAAAGGTTAAAGATTTCCGAGAAATAACTACCTCCACTGTGTCTATGTACAAATGGTACATGGTAAAATAGAAAAAAAAACACATCCAATATAATAATATGTCATAAACTAGTTCTTACAGTGCTTAAAGAACCTCAGCACTATATATTGGCCTTTTCTTTTTAAATTACTAAATAGAAAAACTTGGCTGTTACCATCAACAAAAATATTTCTCTTTTACTATATGCTCATGAATTAAAATATATAGCTTTTATAGCTGTGATAAAGAAATAAGGATGAAAACTCAAGTCGTACACAAATTATTCATTCAGATTCCTTTTTCCTGAGACTTCATGTAAAAGGCATTGCAGAAAACCTGAAAGGGTCAGCACGATAGAAACGTAAACTGTAGCTTCTATACATGCGCAATATTCCGCCACTGGCATTAAGGGAAGAAGCTTGAGAAACGTTAACATCTACAGTTAAGGCCTGGCATTTATAGGAAATAATGACCTTTCCACTATGGATCAAATTCAATTATTTACTCCATGTGGGGAAATTGCATTAACTTGTCATGTACTGATCCCAAATTACCGCTTGCCTAGAGCTGCAATCACAATTCAGCTGGTTTCTCAGCTGTGATCTTGTTGCTTGCTTGCATTGGTAAGGGTGCGCTCTTACATTGGGGTGTACATAAGTTGTGGAATTTTGCCAAAAATATGTCACAGTGGCCTATGTTGCTCGTATATATACACATACATATATACACCGCACTTATTGGATGCCTCTTTTTTTAAACAAGGGTAGGTGACACATCTGGCACAGAAAAACCCCCACAAACAAAAAAGGTATACCAACTTTTGGTGGCCCAAAGTGGCCAAAATGATACTCATATTGCCTCCGTTAGGCGACTGGGGGGCTATGGATGTATATGGAATATTTTCTTGGAAAGCTCCCTGCAAATACATCAAACATACAATGCAAACTCTCAGCGATCGCATCCTACTTTGCAATGTCTGTTGTAAAGGGGACACTTCTGAGCATTGCAAAGTAGCTTGATATAAAAAGCGCTAAAAATCCAACTGATGGTCATTAGCGGTGGATGTCAAATCTGTAGACTGTAACTAAAGCCACCAATAGAACTATGAGAACAGCCTTGGAAAATACAAAATAACTCCGGATCAGTACAAGATAAGGAATGCAATCTAGTAACGAAAGGTAGACTAGTCAAAAGGAGGACTCTGTCAGTATGTTCTGTCGATTAACCATACCCATGTTGCTGATCATACTGGTACCATAACCCAAAACAAAATTTTTTAACCCATTATGCATCCTCAGATGCCAAGTGTCCGAGGAATGCGAATACATGCCTTGGGTTCTTGTCGGTAAACCCTCCCCAATCTCCAGCTTTTGATCTTGAATGGTGGGTCTAGTGCTCCACCTGCCACATACAAGTTGTACGAGTGGCCACACAGGTATGGTTAACTGGTTACCAAATCAACCAGCGTTGCTGGTTTTGAGTGCCAAAAGTACTGACAAACACCCCTTAAAGGGGCTCTCTGTTCCACACCGGAAGGCGCTGATGAAGCCTTCGCAGGAGCCTACTAGAATGTGAGCACGGACGGCAAGCAATGACCTGGATAGGCTGCCGGCTGTGCACGAGACTTGACGAGATGGGCCAGAGAACCCCTTTAAATACAGTTTTTTGGTAGTGCTACTGTAAATCTATTAGTACACTGTGTACCCTCTCCCTCTTAGATTAGTGTTTTTGGAAGTCAAGTGTCTCGGGAGCCATTTCTCAGTGATGTACCCCGCATATATGGAAAAAAGAAATACAACATATGAATGAATAAGAATTGGGCTGACTAAAAATAGGCCATCAAAAATCACGTGCTCTGCCGGTAACCACGAAAAATGGCCGGTGGGGTCAAGCAGACATATTTGGCTTTGGGTTGTAACATCACAATGTAGGCTACAATAACCTGGCAGTTCTTACTACCGCATGCCATGATGTTACTAGCAGAAAACATACACCCGGTATATAGTCAGAGTTTATGACGTAGCTACGTTTAAGATGGCCATAACTTTATGAAGGAGCTATAAAATTCCAGTAAAAAAAAAATATATATATAAATGTATAATAATTTAAGAAAGAAAATGCATTTCTGGTCTACAATCTTCTTTGCGAATAACTGGAGGAGACTGTGGTTCAGTAACAGTCAAGCATTACTTCTAGTCAATAAGCCGTCTTGTCGGATGGAGTAACGTACGTCCATCCACAATCAAACCAATCCAGAATCTTTGGCCATGTTGTAGAAGATCCCTTTTCTCTGGAGAAGGTTGCTTGGAGAGTCAAACTCCACTATTTGGCCTCTGTCAAGAACCATCACCCTAAAATCAGAAGGGACAACGGGTCAGTTAGAAATTACTCCAGCTCATCGTGACTGTTTTTTATCATCACTTTGTTTCGATAATTTTGCTGGGGGTTCATTTGGAGCCCATTGTACAGAAATTAAAAATAAAAAAACTGTAAATTTAAGAAATATATTCAACGGTTTATTTTTTATTTCTTCTAATTTGAAAATCGATAAAATAAAAAAGGAGTTCCTTTGTGCCGTTGTTCACTTTGCCCCATTCACCAGAAATTATACCAAATAAGGTGGCGATTTTGTTAGTCCCCCCTCTCTTAATTTGCTTTTTATTTATGCATTTATATATATTTTGGTACACATGTATGTATAGAATTATATGTTACTGAAGAGCTCTTACAGTTCTCCACATTAACCGGCATCTATTAGGCTATGTTCACACACCATGATTTTTTTTGATCCACAAATCTGCAGCAAAACTTTATCTTCAGGGGCATTTTATTCAGTATTTTTCTTGTAGTTTTGGTGTTTTTTTCCAGCGTTTTTTTCACTGTCCTTCTGTCTCTATTTAAGTATATACATAAAGTTCTGTGTAAATAAAAAAGAACCCCATTCTATTTTGGCATCAAAAACGCTGATGCAATTTTTTCAGCGTTTTTTTTCACCACCCATTACTTCCTATGGGTGAAAAAATGCTGAAAGAAGGGACATGCTCTATTTTCCAAAAAATCATGCAAGGTACAAAAGAAAAACCATGATGTGTGAACAGAGAATTCTGGTTTCTCATAGACTTTGCTGGTACTGCAAAAGGCAGCTGAAAATTTGCATAAAAATCTGCAGCAAAAAAACATGTGTGAACATAGCCTTAAAGTCAAAGATAAAACACTGTCTTTCCTTCTTCTATGACTGCATCCCTCGTCCATCACACTCTGCATTTCTGTTAAATACAGTGCAATTATTTCTATATAGTTCAGCCTCCTGTTTTCTTCCCTTTACCTCCACACTGATTCATAGCTCTTGCTTCTAATCCCTCTGTGGCATAGATGGCAAACTGAGGCCCACGGGCCAAAACTACCCACTGGGGTTGAGCGAGTATGTTCTGTCTGAGTATGCTCGGGCCGAGCTCCGAGTATTTACAGCTGCTCGGTGATATGGTTGAATCGCTCCCGTGTGCATGATTTGCAACTGTTTGACAGTTTTATTACATGTGAGGAATGTGTAAGAAATAGACATTCCTCAAATGTATTAAAGCTGTCAAAACAGTTGCAAATCATGCACACGGGAGCGATTCAACCATATCACCGAGCAGCTATAAATACTGGGAGCTCGGCCCGAGTATACTCGGCGAAAGGGTTAATAGAACATACTTGCTCAACACTACTGCCCACGTATTAACTATATTCGGCCCGCAAGAAAGTACCAAATGTATATTAGAGCTGGCCCAGTGTGCCCACTATGCGTTTTTCAAGCGTTTTTTATGCAGAATTTCCACAGCAGAAACGCTTTAAAAACGCTTGGTAATCCGTGCCCATGATCCAAAATGAAAATCTGCATATTCTGAGCCCATGCTGCGGATTTTTCCCCAGCGGATTTTCCTTGTGGAAAAATCCGCAGCATGTTCATTATTTGTGCGTTTCTGCATGCGGATTTGAGGCCCCAATGCATTTTAAAAATGAAAGTCAAATCCGCATGTAAAAACGCAGCAAAAACGCGTGTAAAATCCGCAAGCATTTTTAACTGCCAAGAACATGCAGAAAAGCTGCAGAAATTTTCTGCTTCATTTCTGCATCGTGGGCACATAGCCTAAGGCTGCGTGCCCACGTAGCGTTTTACAAGCGTTTATGCTGTGGAATTCCCGCAGCATAAACGCTTGGGAAACGCTTGGTAATCCGCCCCCCATGGTCCCCAATGACAAGCCGCACTTTCTATGCCCATGTTGCGGATTTTTCCGCAGCGTTTATGCTGCGCTCAAAAATCCGCAGCATGTCCATTAATTTTGCGGACACTCAGCGTAATCGCCACCATTGACTTGCATTGAAACGCATAATATCCGTGTCAGTACATTTGTACAGACTGATATTATGCGTTTCTATGTGCGGATGGTACCCGGGTCTGGAGGAGAGGAGACTCTCCTCCAGACTTGGGTACCATAGAAACTGTAAAAAAAAAAAAAAAGAGTTTAAAATAAAAAATAAAGCTTATACTCACCTTCCGTTGTCCTCCAGGTGTTTTGTCTGCTCCGCCCAATGTCTTGCAATGCTCGCGCTGTTGTGAAGGACCTGCCATGACGTCATTGAGTCATGTGACCCATCACGTGGCTCAATGATGTCACTGCAGGTCCTTCACACCACCGCGAGCCGCCCAAGAGACCGGACGCAGCAGAGAGAACACTGGGAGGACATCAGAAGGCGAGTATAAGCTTTATTTTTTACCATTCTTATTCTTTTTTTTTTAGCTAACTTGGTCACACTATACATGCCGGTTGCATGGATTTATATAGTGTGACCAAGTTGTCGAGCACTTTTCCAAGTGATGCTAAAATCGCCTGGAAAGCGCTTGATAACCCGCATGCAGAAATGCATGGAAAAACGCTTGACAAACGCTTCTACCTGGCAGGAAAAAGCTTAAAAAATATGCAGCATTTCTGCATCGTGGGCACTTAGCCTCATACTACAAATCCCATTTTTCCAGATCGCACTTCACATGTGCTTATAGTATTAAGCTTTGCTTGTTCCAGATTAAATTTTTAAGCAAAACTTAAGTTTGTTTCCATATGAAAAGTTTCCTTGTTATATTTGATAAGAAGGAAAAACTTCAATTGTAGACATTTTTTCAATAAACAAAGGTTGACCCATGACTTTGGTCAGGTTTTTAATTTTGGCCCTCTGTGTCTAAGGTTTGTTATCAATCCTATGACGCATCAGTACAGCATCACATGACCAGCTAGAGCCAGGACCACCTCTGTTTGCTGAGATAAACCTGCACTTATCCCTCGCTCTTTATTCTCCAAAATAAATGTGCACATTATAAGTATACAGTCAGGTAGGCTGAACTGTGATCTCTTACATCATCACTGTGTGACAGGCACTGTGCAGTCATCATCATTATCTTTGATAAGAGCTCTCCTTCCTTCCCTGTGGAGAACTTAAACATGCAATTGCACCGTACAGGGACACCTTCAGAAAACAAAGCCTCGTAATTCTTAGGGTGTCACCATGACATAACTGAAGAGAAGTAAAACATAAGTTTCTAGTTATAAAGAGACATCCAACGAAGGTAATACCTGCAGAAATATAGAGTGGGGAGACTAATGACAAAACGTCAAGTGACAGAGGGTCTTGTATAGGGCAGTGCATCACTGATACTACAGTTCTGTGAACAATGGATATGGAACGATTATAAACAAAGGACAAATTCCAATATTGACTAAAGGCCCCGTCACACTTAGCGACGCTGCAACGATCCCGACAACGATACGACTTGTCAGGGATCGTTGCTGCGTCGCTATGTGGTCGCTGGTGAGCTGTCAAACAGGCAGGCTCACCAACGATCAGGGGAGCAGCGACATCGTGGAAAGAATCTTTCCACGATGTCCTGCTCCTGGTTACCAGCCTGCTGAAGCAGGAGCAGGCTGGTAACTATGGTAAACATCAGGTTACTAGGGGCACACGCGCTCCTAGTAACCAGCTGTTTATCATGGTTACCACTCTGCTACAGTGAGCAGGAGGTTACCGCTCACTTTAGCAGGCTCGTAACCATGATAAACAACGGGTTACTAGGTGCGCGTGTGCCCCTAGTAACCCGATGTTTATCATGGTTACCAGCCTGATAGCTGCTCCCGCTGGTCACACACAGCGATGTGTGCTGACCAGCGGGAGGGCAACGACCAAAAAATGGTCCAGGACACTTTGCAACGATCAGCGACCTCACAGCAGGGGCCTGATCGCTGCAAAGTGTCACACATAGCGACATCGCTGGTGAGGTCGCTGTTGCGTCACCAAAACCGTGACACAGAAGCGATCTCGTTATGCAAGACGGGGGCTTAAGGAGGCTAGATTCACACATTCGTGTGAGTGCCATCATCCAAGAGAAACAGACCAATTTTTTTTTCTCAAATGCCATCCTGCTTGAATCCGTTTTTTTTTTTTTCAGATACTCTAGACTCTCTGAACTCGGATGGAAATCGCTAGTATAAAGTCTGTTTTCAGTGTTATCAGTTTTTCTATGCGTATAACCTAAGACTTTAAATGGAAGAGTCTGACCCGCAAAACGGATGAAAATACGAGTGGCTTTGAGTTTGATGGACCAGTTTTTAAAACTGATGTATGTAGCATGGATCAATTAAACTGTATGGGCAAGAATGGTGTCCAAGAATAAAACATAGGACACTCGGATGTGTGAAGGTAGCCCAAGAGTGATTAGTTAACATGCCAAATGATCCTGATCCATAAAGTATCCGGTGTCTGATAAGAGCCAAATGCTCTACCACAGCAATAAGGGCTGTGATTTGTTGAATGCTATGTAGTCTTCACAAGAGCAGACGGACATGGTTAGAGACCACTTCCATCTTCTTCCTCATGGACACTGGCCATTTCTGACGACACTGTATATAGGCGAGGTCATTTTTGGCCAATATGTAGGGTGATGCTGAACCAAGTGGTCAATGTCGTTGTAGTGCCACAGCAGTGAAGATGTAAGAGGCACACAGTTCCTATTGAGAATGAAGGAATGTATTGACATATTGAGTCCTCCAAAGTAAGAGATGATCTTTATAGCCATTCTACACAAACTAAGAGCCGTTTTCACATGCTCACGTTTAGAGGCAAGTCGTAAGTTTTGAGACTATCACTGTGTGACAGGCACTGTGCAGTCATCATTATCTTTGATAAGAGCTCCCCCCCCCCTCTTCCCTGCGGAGAACTTCAACATGGAGTTACACCACACAGGAACTTCTGGTGACACCTTCAGAACCGTGGGCAGTTCAGAAATTGCCTTCTGGACACAGTGAAGCCCCGGGTGGGTGCTATTA
The DNA here is from genome assembly GCF_046119375.1 of Phyllobates terribilis. Taxonomy (NCBI): domain Eukaryota; kingdom Metazoa; phylum Chordata; class Amphibia; order Anura; family Dendrobatidae; genus Phyllobates; species Phyllobates terribilis. Next base: position 219,731,079 of record NW_027362769.1, on the reverse strand, counting down.
TTTATACCTCCATTTGCCATACCTTGTGTAGTCCATGATTGTATTGAGTCTATGAGCAATAGTGATTACAGTACAATCTTCAAATTCTTTTCTGATGGTCGACTGAATAAGTCCATCAGTCTCCAGGTCTACTGCGGCAGTGGCTTCATCTAGCACCAGGATTTTGGTCTTACGAAGAAGTGCTCTTGCCAGGCATACTAGCTGCCGCTGACCAATGCTGTGAATTTAAACAATGCAAAAAATATATAAAAATATGAGTATTTTCATGATCTGTAGTGGAGAAATCCAAATCAACTCCTTAAAAGGTCATCCCCTCAATCCCGGAAAAAAAAAAGGTTATGCCCCTTAAATAGGATAGGGCAGAACTTGCTGATCACTGGGGATCCGAGTGTTCATGAGATTAGGGCTCTGGAACCCTGAGAATGGATCTCCGCAGCTCCATCCTGAATGTAGAGGAAATGCACATTCTTGGCCTCCGCTCTATTCATTGTCTATGGGACAGCTGGAAATAGTCGAACATTTTATTCAGCAGTGCCATAAACAATGAAAGCGACAGAGCATGTACAACTTTACTCCGTTCAGGAGAAGGCTGCAGCGAAACTCCCAACTTTGGAAAACCGCTCGAGGTCTCGGTAGTCCAACCCCCAGCGATCAGCAAGTCATCCCCTATCCAATGGATAAAAAGATGGGGGGAATATCCGCTTAACAAACAAATCAATATTGAATTGTTAATTCTACAGACCAAAATACAAGTCAGTTTCAAGTGTAGCAGATGCAAGATCGTGATGGAAAGCTATAGGTAGATTTTACTTGATAGCACTTCTCACCTGAGATTTTCACCTCCCTCTGCACATTCATGGTTGAGCTTGTCGGGAAGACCTGAAATAAAATTCTTAAGATGTGCAAGCTCCAGGGATGTCCAGATTTCTTCATCGGAATACTTTTCAAATGGGTCAAGGTTCATTCTAAGAGATCCCGAAAACAAGACTGGATCCTGCAGACAAAAATGATAGGACGGTCAATGGGCTATGTTGCGGTATTATTCCAGCTTTGTTACAAATACAAACAGCAAAATGTGAGCAGAACTAACATGTATGGCTATCTTCAATCTAAACAATTGCACAAGAGTAATATTGCATTTTTTGTGATCCTTGCACTTTTACTATGCTGCTAATAACAGTAGTGTTAAACCTTCTATTAATTAAGCAACAAGAGAGAAAAGTGCAATCAAAAATCTGCAATCCATATAGTATTAAAATGACTAGCAAAAAAAGTTAAACATGCATAAAGTAATAAAATATTCAGAAAAAGAGGACTACCTGTGGAATGATAGTAATTTTAAATCGAAGATCATGGAGACCAATCTTTGCTATATTGCAGCCATCTATAATGATCTCCCCAGAGGCAGCCTCACTGATGCGAAACAGTCCAAGTGTGAGCGAAGACTTCCCAGCTCCAGTTCTGCCAACAATCCCAATCTGTAAAAGGGAAGAATACAAAAGTATGTATCCTAAAAGAGAATAAATGACAAACCATGTCTCAATGATCATCTACATACAACTTTACAGGGGTTGTTCATAAAAAAAAAAAAAAAAAAAAATGCTCCGATTGTGATATGTACGGTAGAAAAAAAAATCACATAAGTTTTCTGAAAGACAACAACTCCTTTAAAGATCTAAAATTAAAAGTTATTCTGTTTGGATTACTCCTTGATGGAGCGTTGTGTGGCATCACCATGCCTAGATTCATCTGGGAATAGTACAGTACATCTGGATAGGGACTTAAGATTATTCCATGTAAGATCAGGTACAAAGAAGAGTTGATGGGAGCTCACTGGTGTTAAAAAGAAGAAAATCTACATGCACGCTCTTCACTTTCTCCTGTCTGTACATGAATGTATCCGTTACCTGAAGAGCTTCCACTTACCTTCTCTCCACCCTGCACAGTAACATTAATATTTTTTAGGGCCAGGTCTAAATCCTCTCTGTATCGCAAACAGAAATTTTTAAATTCAATTTTCCCTTCATGGGGCCAGTTACTTTCTGGTGTTGTGTGCTGAAGAGTCCATGGAGCCTAAAATAATAGCATAAAATGGGATCAGAATATTGGGGAATATATACGTGAAACAGAGGAATTGATGCCGGCAAAAATATAAATGTAACGTCCAATAACCCGATTCAGGATTTTAATGAAACATCTTGCTTAGCGCACAATATAAGACTTAACTTTAATCTGCATATTTTTTTGGGCCACATGCAGCATCATAGAAATCCTATATAGCCAATAGGACAAAGTATTTGATAGCCCGGTCTCAAACTGTATTACACCAGAATAGGATTGTGACCCTGATTAATCGTTCCTGTCACATCACAGCTCTTTCACGTCTTAATAGATGTGTCATTTTCCATTGGGACTTGAAAATACAGTGATTATTCACCATTGTGGTCCTGAAGCTTCCCTGTATAACAGGGTTCAATTTCCCCTGCTAGCGAACACTTAGCAGAAGGGATGAGAGCTAGCAGGGGCTCAATTAACGGTCTATAGTGATCACTACATATGTTAAGTGTGACAGAGGGAGATAACACCCTCTGTCAGCCCATCGGCTCCCTGCAGAGCAATCATGGGAAGCCGATGGTTGCTATAGCGACCGGAGCCGCAACAGTAGTCTTTAGTAAATTATACAATAAAGCCAAATAGGTTGTACAAGACCCATGATCTATTAGGCAGTAGTGTAACACAGACAGGCTAGATAATACTCTACACTTCCTAAGTAGTGCAGGGTATTATCTAAACAATCAAAAGATTGACTGTTCAAGTTCCCCCTCCCTGCCCTAGGGGAAAATCAATATTGCAAAAAAAGAAACATTTTTTTTTTTTAAATTGAAAAGTAATTTTTCTGACTAAAGGTGCTCAATCTCAAAAAGCAAATGAATACTGCAAACTAAAAGCAAAAGACACACACACGCAGACTATGCCAGAATTGCCATTTTGTTCATTCAATTTCACATAAAATGGAAAAAAAATATATCAATAAGATGTATAGATCCTAAAATAGTACCGATAAAAAAACCTTATATCTCAATATGCAAAAAAAACAAAACATCACACAGCTTTGAAAACAAAAAAATTAAGTGATTGTCTTGTGCAAAAGCAGCAAAAAAAAAAAAAAGTTACAAATTGGGTATCACTGTAATTGTACTGACCCACACAAGAAATGTAACTTTATTTATCCCTAATTGAGAACTGACAAAAAATGCCATAACACTATTTTTGTTTATCCTTCACTATAAAAAAAATGGAATAAAAAGTGATCCAAAAAAGTCAAATGTACCCAAAATGGTACCAGTGAAAGCTATATCTGGTCACGCAAAAAAAAAAAAAAATTATATAATATATATTATAATTAAATAATAAGCCTTTACATAGCTCCACTGATGAAAAATGTTAGCATTAAGACTCTCAGAATACGGCAACACAACAAAATTATTTTTCTCCCCCAAACAAAATATGTATTGTATAAAAGTAATAAAACTATGGTTCATAAATTTGGCATGGTCATAATTGTGCTCACCAACAGAATAAAGTTAGCGCTTTATTTGAACAGCAAACGAAATGCGTAATGTGATAATGAAAAAAAAAACAAAACATGGACATTAAAAAGGGATTGCTGGGTCAAAATGAAAAATTTTCTGGAGATCTCCTTCAAACCACTGCAGGGCGACTGTCACCTCTGACACACCCGTGACACTAATAAGTGACATCCCTGAAATCTGTGTCTCAACCCCTACCTCATGCTGCCCTCAGATTACATAGCAAAACCCTGCTGACAGATTCCTTTTAACATTCTACTATGAAGAAACAGTAAGGGACATTTATAATTGAACTGTACCAAAATTTGAGCAAATTGCGACATTTCGTGGTCATAATTTTCCAAACAAAATTTATCAACGCTTCCCTGCATTTATTATACCATACTTAGTATCTACGCCAAAATGTAACGATGACAAGAAAAAAAGAGGCATGGTTAACCTTCTGGCGTGGCGTACGGCATTTATAATTGCATTTCTGCATAAAAGCAGGGGAAAAAAAAGACGCTTATTCTAGACAGGTCACAGCAGGTCTTAAAAAAAAAGCTAAAAAACAAATATTTACTGCTATGTCGCAACCTTTTATCATGTACAAAGTCACAATTTGTGCAAAATCCAGCGTGGACATATGATGTTTGGCACATTGGTTTCCTCATTGTTTCTAAAATTGGGAACCAACTAACATGTAAAAAGAAAAAAAAAATAACAGCTTGGACAAAAAAATGAAATAAATTTTCATTGACTTAAGACATTGGACACAGTCTCAAGCTCTTCTCCAACGTTAAGGTGTGATGTAATTAGTAACTTTGGAGTGCAGAGCAAGTGAAGCCATTTATGATCAAGTTTAGCCAAAGTTTTTTCTTTTTTATATCACCAACACTTTCTCCACTATCGGCCTTCTCTCCCCCTCTCAATTACATACTCTCAAAGAGGAGAACAGTCCTTAACAAAACCAGTTATAACTGCTGCCTATAGAAGTCTATGGAAAGGGTGGGAGGGAGAAGATACAGAGAAGCAGACATACACAAAAAGACGAGACTGCTGCTTTTAGCGAGTGTTCTCTCATTAGTGACATATAATGTCCTCCATGTTTTTTCAGCTTTTGGAGTGTACAGTAAGAGACAGAAGAGATCTTACCTATGTCTACTGTGTATGGAAGACATATCATCTAGTTTCTACCCTATATGGAGCTAAGCAGAGTGGGAAAACCGCTGATAAATGAAGACTAAAGTTATATACTGGTTAGAAATACTGTTATTATTCCTGTGCACACAATAGCCTACTCTCAAAGGTTACCTAAAATGACAGTTCCTCTTAAAAATATCCCGTTTATTAGAAAATGTTATGATTCCAATCTTGTAAGTAATTATGCAAAAAAAAAAATGTAAAAAGCGTTATTCTCAAAGTTGTCTTTTCAGCAGTTCAGGGGTATGCAGGCTCTCGTCATTGAGTGACAGCTCTGGTGAGTAGCAGAGCTGTAGAATATTAGTAGAACTTTTCTGCGCGGAAATGCACAAGAAACACTAGGTAATCCGCGTGCCAGCTAATGCAATGACAATCATGATGTGCTATGCACATGATCAGGAATTTTTCGCTCAGGATTGTCATTATGTTTAAATCCACAGCATGTCCATTCTTTGTAGTATTTCTGCAGCGTTTCCTGACCCATTGAGGTCAATTGAACCGCAGCAAACCAGCAGGTATAAATATATCTGTGGATTTGTTGCAGATGTTTGCTGCGTATTTTACTGACTCAGTTCAAGTCAATGATGCACAAAATAATGATACCCGGGGAAGAAGACTACTCCTCCCATAATCTGACCGCCGCTACCATTGATAACAGCGAGAGCGGCGCGGCTGAGGGGAGGAGTAGTCTCCTCAGCCGAGTCAGCTGTGTTAAAAAAAAAAAGTAAAAGTTTACATTAATCTAAAACTATAAAATAACAAAAACACCTTATTCTCACCTGTATGCCGTCCTCCCGATATCCCCCGGGGACCCGATCACCCGGTAGTACACTGACGGAGCATGCTCGCTCACGGCAGTGTACATTGCAGTGCTGCTGGATGAGTTCACCAGAGTTCATCAGCTGGAGATCAGCTGAGAGCTCTGGAACCTCACTTTACGGCACCGGTGCTATGTGGGAATATTCCCACGCAACACTGATGCAGTAAATGAGGTCACCAGAGCGGATCAGCTGATCTTCTGCAGTTTGAACTCCAGTGACCTCAGCCCCAGCAACGCAGCAATGTTCACAGACAGGAGTGATTAAACTCCTGTCAGTGTACAGTGCTGTCTTCTACAGCAGTCACATCAGTGATTGCTGTAGAAGTGACCTAGATCGCCGTGGGACACTGGGATTACGTCATGACAGCAGACAGGTGAGGGATAAGGTTTTTTTTTTTTTTTGTTTGTTTGTTTTTTTTTTACAGGAGATGAGGGATTTGGGAATTTTATTTAAATAAAAGACTTTATTCTGGCCGTGTCTTTATTGAAAACCATTGAAAAGCTTACTACAGGGTTAGTAGTGGGGGTGTCTTATAGACGCCTCTCCATTACTAACCTGGGCTTTAAGTCAGCCGCCAATACAATGCTGACATGAACCCCAACTACTGCGAGGATAAGCACCAGATTTGGCACATCTTATGGATGTGCCATTTCTGGGACTGCTGAGAGCTGATATTATTAGCCGCGAAGGGGGCCAAGATCCATGGCCCCTTCCCTGGCTATTAATATCAGCTCGCAGCTGTCTGTTTAGCCTTTGCTGGTTAGATTTTATAGGGGGACCCTACATCAATTTTTTTCTGGAGCCCACCTGTAATCTAGCCAGTAAAGGCTAAGCAGCTGTGGGCTGTTAATAGCCAGGGAACATTGTTGGCTAATGGAACCTTCCCCGGCTACTAATATCAGCTCCCAGCAGTCAGCTTTCCCTCTTCTAGTTATGAAAATGAAAATAACGAGGGAGCCCACGGCATTTTTTTATTTTAGGCTATGTGCCCACGATCCGGATGTAGCAGAGCTTTTATTTTTGCTGCGTCCAAAATGCTGCATTCTATTGAACGCAGGTAAAGAAGCATGTCTTCACAACCATGTGGATTTTTACCACATTCAATACATTCTAGTGGTCAAATTTCTGTTGCGGAGACTAGAGACTCCGCAAGAATAATTGACAAGCTGCGGTCCTGAAAGACGCGCCGCATGTCAGGGTCCATGGGTGATCCATAGCCTCAGATGCACGCATAGTGGACATGGGATTTCTAGAAATCCTATCCACTATGCTGTGACATCTGGATGCTGTAGGTTTGATTCTGCATAAACATGCAGCGGCTCCTGATCGTGGGCACGTACCCAAACTCACCCGAGGCATGTCAATTTCTGTAGCGGAGACTAGCGTCTCTGCTGCAGATTTTGACCGATTGCAGGGTCAATACATGGAGTGGATCCAAAAGTATGAACAACAAAAGTGTGGCATTAGAACATAGCGTTTTGGATGCAGCTAAAATATGCTGCGTCCAAAGTGCTTCTGGTTGCTGATTGTGGGGACGTAGCAGCTAAACAAAACAGCTGTAAGCTGTTATTAATAGCCAGGGAACATGTTTGCCTAATGGCACCTTCCTAGGCTAAAAATAGCATCTCTCAGCTGCCCCAGATATTACATGAATGCCGACACCTAGCCCTTTTGTTTAGTGATGACAAGGTGTCAATCCGACCCTTTCATTACTAAACCTAATTAAAGTAAAGTGAAGCGTGAAATAAACACACACACAGTAAAAACACTTTATTTGAAATACAACAGACACATTCTTTAATCATTTAAATGAACCAATATACTCACCCTAGGCCTGACGGTAATCCAAGGGTTAAAGCGATGTCACACATTTCTTTTTTCAAATATCTTTAGTTCGCTCCAAAAAGCATTCATTGATGTACAAAACCGCATTAAAAAAAAAAAGTGTCAAAATTACGGCAAAATCGTGCGTTTTTCTGCAGCATTTTTCCTACCAAGAGATGCAGAAACCTTAAGGAATTTTCTGCATTGCAATCCAGAACATGCACGCACAGCCCAAAGCTCAGAACAAGCTCTGCTGTAGCACATTCAGCCATCAGTGGATTGTTCTCAAGTCTACACTGCTATCACTGTATTTACACACCGAGATAACAGGGCATTTGAACAAGGAAATAACTCTGAGGCTATGTGCCCACGTAGCAGATTTGATGCAGAGTGTTTTTGCCTCTCTCTGGCAGAAAAAAACGCTTGCAGATTAACATGCGTTTTTTCTGCCAGAGAGAAGCGTTTTTTCAGCGTTTTCGCATGCGTTATTTTCAAGCAGTTTTCCAAGAGATTTTGAGCATCACTTGGAAAGTGCTTGACAAGTTGGTCACACAATATAAATCAATGCAACCGGCATGGATTTATAATGTGTGAACAACTGATGCTTTAAATGCAGCATCTATAGTAAAAAAAAAAAAAAAAAAAAAGAGAATTAAAACATTAAAAATATAAAAAAACCCTGTATACTCACCTCTCCGGTCTCCTCCAGTCTGCTCCCTGCGGCGTCCTCGCTCTTCGGCGTCCCGCAGTGTACTGTCAGGACCTGCGGTGAAGTCATTTAGTCAGCTGATGGTCATGCGACCATCACCTGACCACCGACGTCAGCCGTCGCGTGACCATCAGGTGACTAAATGACATCACCGCAGGTCCTGACCGTACATCGCAGGACGCCAAGGAGAGGGGACGTGTGCGGGAGCAGACCGGGGGCCGCCGGAGGGGTGAATATACAGGTTTTGTTTATTTTTAACTTTTTTATTTCTTTTTTTTCACCACGTGGTAGCCGGGATGAAGAGGAGTTGTAGTCTCCTCTTCATCCCGGGTACCACATGCACCGCGATTACGCTGCAAATTCGCGGCCATTGAATTTAATTGAAACGCAGCAAATCCACATATACCTGCGGGTTTGCTGCGTTTCAATGTTCCTCAACGGCCACGAATTTGCAGCGTAATCGCGGTAGAAATGGTCATGCTGCGTTTTGCAATGCAATGCGAATTCGGCACGCAAATTAGCGCATCATGTGCACTGCACATCCAAATTCACATTGCTTTGCATGGCAGATGGTTTTAAAAGCGTTTTCGCAGCCGTAAAAATGCCGCAAAAACGCTACGTGGGCACATGGCCTGAGAGCCACAATTAGGAGACCAGCTCAAGAAAAAGCGATGTGGAGGAGCTGCTGATTTTTCAAGTTTTATACCAGCTTGTTGGGAGCTGATAGGGAGGAAGGTGAGCAGATTACTGCTAAATTTAAATGAATGAGTTGGAGAGACCTGGCTACTATGTTAGGAGTTAACTCCTTCTCTGGAATGTAACTACTGCTCACAAAACAACCAGGCTCTAGTGGCCGAGTTCTTTGGAAACCACCTGTACACTATGAAAGATAATAGCTCTTACTTGCAGGAGAATAACCACAAATAGAAAAAGCAAGTCAATCGCAAACGTGTTTATTTTTACTCAAGCTAAGTAAAGTAATTTAAAAACTTGAGAACACATCGCATCAGGAAACAATCAAGGATTCAGATTAACACATTATAAACTGTAATTTAATATCCAAACAATGCCATAGCTGCAAATCTAGGCAGACCAGTATTTCACATAATGCTAAACAAACAGACTTATTTGTAACACAATACACACATGGATAACTATTCATGAAATTGCCATGTTCCTGTGGTTCAGTGAACACTGCAGATTATAGTACTTGTGTTACTATCATAGCTTTCTGTATAAAAAGGTAAACCTTTTATATATGTCACCTAAAGAAACTACAAACTTCTTTTCTAAAAGGCATGAAAAGAATTTATAATCTATATATTTTTTCTAGATAACAGATTGACTTTTTTCTCATCTGTTCTTGTTTTCTGTACATGCCTGAGCTGCTGTTGACAGCACATGGATCATACACTGGAGAGGACTCTGACACGTGCAGGCTCATTATGAAAAGAAGGTGGTGAGCTGTGACCGTCAGCCATTATGATTAGTGGATTCTGTGATAATTATATAAATATATCCTGTATGTGTAACTCTTCATTGTAATTCTGTCTGTAAGACTGATCATTGCTTAAAATGGATCTGTAAGCTACAGAAAGTATCAGAGTGAATACCGCAGTGCTTGGGCCGCCGGCCTTGTTTTGCTAGCCACCAGCCCTTTAAATTCTTCCTAAACCTGCAAACATGAATCATTCCTAACTAAACACTGTGGCACACGCAACGCTGGATTATGTACTGTGACAGCCTCGGGACGTTCTTTGTGGGCAGAGTTCATGCGCTCCGAGCTTCCGTCAGGTTTTTAAGATGAAGACAGCAGATGCAGTCTCCTATGTGATGTATATACACACCTGGCCCAGTGTCTCCTATGTGATGTATACAGCAGTCTCGGTGTCTCCTATGTGATGTATTTAGCAGAGCCATCACTACTTGAGTTCTGTAAATGTTACATGAGCAGTGATGAATTTCCCACTTTGAAGAGTATTTCCTGCACTGACATATGCATCTATGTCTGGAACAATTTAATGCTGGGGGTAGTTTTTGTTTTTTAACAAAACTTTCCATTGCAAAGAGTCAACTGCACTCCAGACCAACACAAAACTGGAAAAGCAGTTGCAAGTAGCAACATCATCACTACCACTTAACATCACACGTATCTGCATAACCTTTTTTTATTTTGTCCTGCTAAGATAACTGCTGCTGGGTCAGTTTCAAATAGAGGATTACTGGTCATGTGAACTTGCCTAATCATTTGTTTGTGTCACGCCGGTAACTCGCACGCATTCTCAATTCTGTTCTAACCACTGGGTTATCAGCTCTGCTCCTCCCTGTGTCAGGCAGTCTTCCTGAGTGACCTCTTGCAGTACTCCCAGCACTGCTGCCTCTTCCTGCGGTATCCACCTGGCTATAGGAAGGAGAATTCAGACTCTGCAGGAATTTAACCCTGCTGTGTTCTGCAGAGTTTTGCTTCCCTGGCCTATATTCTGCCAACAGGGGATATATTAGACAGCTTTTCCCTCCACACCTTGCCTGAACTTAGGTTCTAGTGTCTCAGTCTTTGCCCTCTGTACCTTGTGTTCAGCCTCTGACCTTTCGGTCAGCTGCTGCAGGTTCTGGGACCGCCCTGGAGTGGAACCTTGTGGCTACCCTAAGGGCCAAGCCTATCCTCACCATCAGAGGCTGTAGTGAACCCCAGGTAGCCACTTAGTCACGCCCCTCCAGGGTAAGCACAGCCCATGACTCAGTGAGTCCACACCCACCACCGTCAGTTTGAAACAGATTAAGTAAACAAATAACTGGATTCATTTCAAATAGATGAAAACCTTGTTGCACTTTAAAACTGATCCATTCACATTGGTTTCACGAATTTAACAAAAGGATCCACTAGCAATCAGCTATACATAAGACAAAGTAGTGTAGTCAGGAGCACGTTACCTCCTGCTCCAGATCTGCATATTCCTTCACTCGCTCCACCGCCACAATATTGGTCTCCAGTTCCGATGACATTCTTACCAACCAGTTCAGGTACGTTGTCACCTAGGAAGGGATATTGATAAAAAATTATATTTTCCAAGATACATTATGAGGGATGGGGATGGGGTTTGGTGTATTACAGTCTTAAAAAGGGCTCTGCTTTTGGTATAAAGCCAGCTCATCAGCACAAATCCAGCATGGTAACCTCGTAAGTGGTGGCTGTGTGGGGCGGCAAAGCTCAAAATAAAAAAAATTAAAAAAAAGGGAAGGATTCCGGGGCTATAACTTGGTTACATGTATTCCATATATTATGAATATTAATGATAATCTGTCACCAGGTTTTTGCCACCTAATTTGAGGGCAGCACGATTTAAGTCAGAGACCCCAATTTCAGTGATGTCTCACTTACTAGGTTGCTTACTGTAGTTATGATAATCTGATGCTGATAAAATAGTGATTTTTTTATAAACTGAGGACTAGTAAACCTGCTGCAAGGTAGTCCTCCATATTCATGAACCCTGTATAACTCCACCCCCACCGATTGGCAGCTTTCTGTTTACACTGTGAATAGGCAGGCCAATCAGTGGTGTGGGCGGGGTTATATAAAGCTCAGCAATCAGAGAACTGCTAGATCTGCATTAGAAAAAAGTGATTTTATCAAAACTACAGCAAGCAGCCAAGTAAGTGATACAATGCTGGAATCAGCGTCTGTGCCCCTAAATCATACTGGGGTAGCAAAAACCTGGCGGTAGAGTCCCTTTAAATGCAATTTTCTTCTCTTTAGTGCATATTATGTTCTCTTTGACAGCAAATCCAGCTGTAGTGGCACCTTACATGGATTGTGTCTTGTTAGTACTGCTGATTTACACTGTCAGATCTGTTCAGACTCAGAGGATTACTAAGCACACACCCCAAGGAATCATCCTAAGTGCATAAATTACCACAGCCAAAAATGCCCTATCCTATGCACAGAACGTAACCAGAAGCAAACGGAGGATTATATTAAAGGTGACAGGTATCTGTTTAAATAGCACTAGAGAGATTCACTATTACACCAAGAAAGTACATACATTACATACTGACTTACTGTACTGGCAGGACTTAAAGGGGTATTCCCATCTCCAAGATCCTATCCCAATATGTAGTAAGTGTAATAATAAAATTAGCAAATATCCCCAATTAGAAATATAGTGTAGTTCTTCTGAATTGCTGTCACTTACCCCATGTGCAGGGCACTGCAGTAGTTGAAGTATCCATGTTTATGACCATTAACTGCTAACTAAGTAACTGCAATGCCTTGCACATGTGGTATGCAACATATAAGAAGAACTATACTACATGTTGCTTACCCCATGTGCAGGGCATTGCAGTAGCTTAGTTAGCAATTAATGGTCATAACCATGGATACCTAAGCTACTGCAATGCCCTGCACATGGGGTAAGTGACACAGCGATTCAGAAGAACTATACTACCTTTATAATTGGAGGCATTTGCGAATATTACTACGCCTACAACATATTGGGATAGGCTCTTGGAGATGGAAAAAAGGAAGGGGTTAAAGGAGAGGTTAAAGGGGTATTCCCGTCACATCTAAGGCTCTGTTCACATTACATTTGAGCCATCCTGCAGAGGTCTACTGTTAGCCAAGATGTTAATTAAAACAAAATTGTAAAAATAAACGCTGTATAGGATTAACTGGGTGTCTCCATCACTTTCCCGATCTGTACGTCATAGCTATGTGTATTCCTGGTACAAAATTGCCTTTCTGGACAAGAAATCCTCCTTAGAGTTAGTCTGCCAACCTTTTGGTTATGATTTACTCCTAGATAAAATGAACCAAATCGCTCCCCCCTCCCCACCCCAACAGGGAAAAAGGATTTTATCAAGCTGCATAGCACAAGGTGTACTGACCTAGGAATTCTGTAATAAAGCCTACAGATGACCCGTCTGTATTGCCAATCATTCCGTGCTTTTTCCATATATTTTACATAGAATGGACGTCTCCAATAAAACATAACAGTATGACAGAAGCTAGTGTAATGGTTTTACCTGTAAAGCATAAGAAATGGAGAGCCCAACTAATCCAGGGCTGAGCGTAAACCTCGATATGACAGCAAAGAGGGAGGCAAAGAGGACTATACAGTTTCCAACAAATTCCAGCCTTATCGCCAACCACCTGAGAACAGAGAAGATGGTACAGAGCTGAATATAGGGCTATTTAAAGGTAGGGGCAGAGACACGGATTTCTGTGATGTGTCACTTATTAGGCTGTGTGCTGTTGTTTCAATACAATTGGTGTTTTACCACCAGCAGATCATCACTGCCGGACTGGTGCTCTCGTGAATCCTGGTCCAATTCCGCTCCCAACACTGATAAGCAGCTCACTGCCACTATACAATGTATATACAGAGCCTGGTGTGAGAAGGGGCAGCTTCACGCTACATCTAACAACTCAGACAACTGCTGCACCCAATATACTAAGTGATACATCGCTGGAATCAGGGTCTCTTTCCCTACATCATGCTGAGGTAGCAAACACCTGCTGGCAGATTCCTTTAATAAAATTAGAAAATTCATAATTTAATACACCATCTAAAGGAATTCTGCAGGAGGTTCCGGACTCTAGTTTATTAATCCAAGAATGAAAACTGCTAGAAAGAGTCTGTTACCCCCACTAAAGTTAAAAGGGTTGTCCACCTTTGGAAGCATTTACTTTTTTACTGAAATTCATGCACTTGGGGCTAAAATTCATTTGCTTTTGATAAAATGTTTTTGCCTTCTATCGCCTATGTTTTGCACTGTCTATTCCTGGCTGCAGAATGGGTTAACAGAGAATCCATCAGTGACTTTGTTCTGAGAGTCTGATGGGAGAATTTGTTATTCTCTTTGAGCTCCTCGTAGCTGATTTATGACCACAGATCAGTTGAATGCTTTTTCTTTAAGCTTTTGTTTCCATGCACAAACGGTGCAAAGATTTAATAAAACCCAGTTGTAAAAATAATCAAGCCCCAGATACATTGTTCCCAGAAGCGGACAACCCCTTCAACTTTGAGAGACATGCAGAAGTGCATCCACCTCCTCGTTAATTCTTCTCGATACGGTGGCCACCTTATCAGATAGGACAGTGGACCCCTGTTCTCATATAGATGAGTGTTCCAAATGTGCCATTAAACTTTCTCATACCCCACACTTGGCCCCGACAAAATAAAAGCAGCTTATACTCCCCTCCAGTGCCATTCCCAAGATGTCGGCGCTCGCTCTCCCCGGGGCTCCCGTGCTGTTGTTGCAACAAGTGACCCCAGTGCCCAATCAGTGCTGGCGTCACTGTCCCCACCTCCTGTCGAATTGAACATGAAGAGCAAATCCGAGATCAGCTGCAGCCCGGACTTCCCCTTCATGTTCGATTCGTCAGAAGGCGCGGATAGTGACGCCAGCGCTGATTGGGCGTCAAGGTCACGTGTTGCAACAACAGCACGGCAGCCCCGGGAAGAGCAAGTGCTGACACCTCAGGAGCGGCGCCAGCACGGAAGAGGAGTTTAATGTTAAAAAAAATAATAAGTAGCAATGTAAGAATTTGTGCACAATTTTTGCTGAGTTTTTGGAGCAGAATTGAGTGGATAATGCTCCTCAAAAATGCAACACCTCTTATAAAACCTGGAGGCTCTGCTTAGATTCTGCTGCAAAAACTGTGCAGTCTGTGTGAACGGAGCCTACAGAAGAGCTCTTGTGGTGTACCTGTTGGAGACGATGCTGGGGTAATATGCCCTCTGATTCTCGTCCACTCTGAAGTCGCTGATCTGGATGAACTGTTTCTGTTCCCCGAATGCCCGGATGACACTGGCACCTAATAGGGTCTCATTGAAGTGGGAATAAACTGGAGATCGGCTGACGGACTCTAATCTCTTCAGCTGTCGTGACGTTGCGACATAAAACCTCTAAAAATGGAAGGGAACATAAAAGGAACATAAGAAGAAATAGTTACCCCAAAAAATATCCATCATCGCTGACCAGTCCTCACCTGTACAAAGAAGTAGAGCAGGCCCAATGGAGGAATCATCACGGCGACTATCGGGGTTGCAATGAGAATGATGATGCACGCGCCAATCACATTAAATAATGATCCCATGAACATCTTGATGATCTGTGGGATCATGGAGTCAATCGTGTCTATCTCCTTGGAGAAACGATTTACAAGATTCCCGCTTGGTGTCCGTTCAAAGAATCCCATAGGAAAGCGGAGGACATTGTGGAGCAAGTCCATGTGGAGATAGCGGGAGGCAAGGATGCCCCCTAGTGAAACAGTCGTCGAGTATCCAAAGACGGCAATGCCTGGAAATAAAGACATTATTCACATATCCCCAATAACAAAAACAAGATCATTAGCATAAATAACCCCATTCCCATGAGGAAAATCTATTTTCTGTTGCAGAAACTTATGCAAAATCTGCCACTTTCAAACATATTCTTAAACAGTAACCAGCGTTTTCATTTTTATTTAACAATAGCACACATGAAAATAAGAGACTTTGTAATATATCTTATCAGAGAAATCTGCTTCTTTCTCCTCCTGGACTGAGCTTTTATTCTAAAAATTCACATTTCACGGGTGAGGTCTAATGGGTAACATTTCTCCTTGTGGAGAGTGACATACCAGCTCTGGCATGCCAATGTGAGGAGGCTTATCCACCAAATCAGTTCTCATACTTTGCACTGATGAGGGGCGACAACCCCAAAACACCGCCTCTAAATTGGGATTCTGATTTGGCTTTTATCCTAAGTCATGTTGCAAGACTTGTTAAAGGGTCGATAGTGACTTATAGGATCGCTGCTTCCAACAGGTGGCGCTATAGAGTTCTAGTCCCCTTCCTCTCTGAAGAGACCATTTGAATATTCAATTCACAGGTAAAATCTGTATTCGGTGAAGACAGATTTTTCCCATTACTTCGATAGGAAATGGCAGTTGGTGCTTATAAAATCCTATGGAGGAGGAGAACGCTAAAAGCAGACATCTAGCTGCAAATCTCCATAGAACTTTATGAGCACCAATTGCCATCTCCTATCTCGATAATGGGAAAATCTCTATTCACTGAAGACTAGTTTTAAGAATCAAATGATCAATTCAGGAAGAGAAAGATGCAGATTTCTTAAATGTAAATAAGACACTTTGTAATAGGTTTTGTGTGTACTATTGATATATGAAATAAAAATTAAAAAGAACGGTTACTCTTTAAAGAGCCCCATCGTGGAGATTAATGGCATATCCAAAGGCTCGTAATTACTTTGTTACTCCTATGAAAGTGCACAAAGACAGCATGAACAGCCATCTCCATTCCTGGTGGCCCCAAGTCCCACATCTGCCAAATTTTTGCCAAATCCTGCAACTCTGCTCCTATCCAAATGGGAACAAAGCTTTGAAGTGACATGTAAAACAAAGCCCAGTTATCAGCGGAATACATTCCCTTCCCTATTCAAACAGATGTGAAAGAAGCTGATCTGAACCTTGAGACATCCCCAGGGCTCCATAGACGCCCAGTCGCAGTTTGGTGTGCTGCTGCGTGCCATTGACCACGGTATCGTCAGTCCACAAACTGAGCCAGTAGTTAGAGGCCAAGGAAGACACGTGATTACACAGGAACAGAATGACACTCAGGAAGAAAAGAAGGAGACCGATGGCTTTCATGTATTCCCAAAACACAGCCAGTTTAACCTGCGGCAGAAAACAAGAAACATGGTGGAAACTTATCAGATAAAACTTATACTGCACCAATAATGGTGACAAGTGGATGGAGAGGACAAAGCGCACACTTACTCTGCCTGTTTTTGCCTTGTCGGCTTCTGTCAGCTTCCAGTCGTCTTTGTCCGACTTCTGGAGATCAGCCATGCTGTTCTGGTGACCGGACTTTGTATCAGAGGATGCACTCAACTGTCTGATAGAAAAAGGTGCATCCATCATTAAAGGGGTTGTCTGGTGCTGCTCTTCTTCACTGGAAGGGAGTGGTGCCACAACCCCGCATCCTGAACCTGACAGAAGTGTGCATGGTCAGCAGGTATTGTGCACATATCCTTTTCTATTGAACAGGACAGATCAATATCTGCCGAATATGCACAACTTGCAAGGTATGCGAGTTCGTATCATCATTCTAAGGTGTAAGTAATAGTTTAATTTTTTTTTAATTGGGGTGGGGGATTGGGAGGGGGTGTCCTTGTAATAGCAGACGCAATGTGTCAACAGACCCAAGGGGTGTTGTCCACTACTCGGACAACCCCTTGTGAATGCGTATGTTTCCCACCAGTAAAATAATAACTCTTATAGTCACTCCAGCAGTGTCGACACAGGCTCTCCAGGGTATAGCGTGACCATCTCTGCAGCCAAAACAGCGCTGGCTGCACTCTCCCCTCCTTGGGTCAAATCAAGACCTTTGGAGGAAGCGATAGCTGGGTCTCCTCTCTTACTTCCTCGGGATGCAATTACGTCCATAGGAGAGAAGAGCGAACCAAGTACTGATTGGCTGCAGGGATTGCGTAACAATGTCACGCTATCCCTGGGAGAGCCGGTGCAGACATTGCTGGAATGGCGCTGGCACCAGAGGAGAGCATAAGTTTTATTATTTTACTGGGGGAAGACATAGGGATTTAGAGTAGTGGACAACCCCTTTATGGATAAATTTAGACACCTGTGAAGCACAGACCACAAGGTCAGGACCGGCCACGAGTCTCCAAACTTGAGCTGTTGAGGGCCGATCTTGACATCATGGTTCATATTCTGACTTTATTTCAGCTTCATCTGAAATCGGCCTAACAAATGTAAAACTTAATGCTGCATATAGAAATTCCAAAACGTACCGATGTAAACTTTTCTCATTCCTTTCACCAACCAACACTCCATTTTCCATGTGCTTGTCTTCAGTTGGGCTTGGAACTTCTATGTAAAATTAAAGCACAAAGGGGGAAAACAAAACAAAAACAAAAAACACTTTACTATGCACATGTAGACATGAGATAAAGTAACTATGTATTGACATGCAATAACATGGTCGCTCCCTTTCACTGCAACCATGCCTGTGATGCACCAGGGTCATTAATGGCAAATCCACCCGCAATAACTGCACATTACACGTCCGCTACAGCAGCTACGACAATATAATCTGAACGAAGTACCTCTGGCCTAAAGTTAGAACAGTCTGAGAATTATAGGAATAAAACCAGCACTACCCTCCAACCACCAGTAGAGGTCAGCACATTCTAAAAAAACACAAACTCTAATATGGTTTTATTTTAATTGGATACTGAGCAAATATGTCCTGGAGAAAACTGAATTAAAAAGAAAAATATGTTCACAATTTAATAAGTTGGACATTAAAGTGCGGTCCAAGTTCAAAATCTATTTAACCCTTTAAAGAACCAGGAATTTTGTGCCTTAGTTTTTTTTTTCAAGAGACGGAACTTTTTTTTATTTTTCCATGGGGGCATTTTTTTGTTTTTGCGGCACAAGCAGTAGATTTTGAATGACACCATTCATTTTACCATATAAATGTATTGAAAATGTGAATATAAAATCCAAAAGGGTGATAAAATTGTGAATAGGAAAGAACACAAAAAGAAATTCGCTGTTTTTTGCATTGCCGCTGTTCACTGTACAGTAAAAATGACTCGCCAACTTATTTTTTTTGCGCGCTGTGCCGACATTATTATTGAGATCACTTTGGGTTATATACGTTTTGAATGTTATTTTTTTATGTTTTTTTTTTTTTTTTGCAGGTTTCATTTTTAAAGTGCAGCGTCCGAAAGAAAAAACGCAATTCTGACGCTTAATTCATGGTTTTGATAATGTTATATTATTTTGATGGTATCGTGTCCAAAAAAAAGGTCCAGTCTAAGAAAAGGTTTATTTTTGTAATTTATTATTTTAGCTCTCTTTTTTTTTTTTTTTTTTTAACCCTTTAGAGGATCTTTAACTTGCGATTGCCAGATCGCTTATACCATATAATGCGGGATTACAGTGGAATAATGAAATCATAGTTCTCCTGTGAAACTCAGCTACAGGCTGGCCTTCATGGGAGAGGTAACATAACAGTTATGGGGGCCTTCAACGGACCACCAGCTGCCATTGTAACCCATAGGATTTCTGCATTCGTGGCACAGGGAGGCGATGGAAGCTGGTGATCTTCTGAGCAGATACCGAGGTCATTTAATTGCCACTGTCAGAAATGGACAGCGGCATGTAAGTGGTTAAACTTCAGGGATCGGAGAAAACGCTCTTTCAGCGTGGGATTTAAAAGAGGAAGCTCATACAAATGTGGAGGGGCCACGGCGGAGCATTAAATTAGTATAACATGGCCATTATCGCCTGTACCTTTAATAGGTTAAATTGTGATGACAGGTTCTCTTTAAAATTCGTTCCTGTATGTACAGAGGTATTCTCTTCCCATGACATACACACATGCTTGCTTTGCACTGCTGAATTCCTAGACCCCAAAACAGAGACTGTACCTGCTGGTTTACTATATATAACACCATGCCATTAGGTAGAGATCATGACAGTCTGGCTGACACAGGTCTATGCTCATGCATAAACAACAAAACATTCATCTGCAGAAGGATCCATAGTCTATGCTAAAACACAGAGGGCAGACAACATGCCGGAGGACAAACCTTCCTCTTCTTCCACTTCTGTGTGGACTGCGAACATGGCAGCACAAGCAAAGGAGGAGAAGCAAAGTTAGATAATAAAAAAAAAATAAAAATAATAAAAAAAAACAAACATCATGGCATGTACCAACAACTGACGGGAGAGTTTAGTGGGTGGAACAGCAGTTTTCCTGCTAAAATGAAGTGACTGCTTGTTAAAGGGCTTTTCCGATTTTGGAAATCCCCACTGCAGTCTGTTAAAAAAAAAAAGCTTTATGCGCCTTTCCCGGATCCAATGCAGAGTTTCAGTTGCTGCGACCAGAGTCTGAGCTCAGCGGCTGGTGCAGTCAGCTCCGGTAGAGTCGCTGTGCTCACCGATTGGCTGCAGCGCTGTCGAAGTGACATCAGCGCTGTAAACAATAACAGTCACCAGGAGCAGCAGCAGAGACTCTGTGCTGGACCTGGGGAGGGCGAGTCAAGAACAATTTGCTTTTACAGAATAGAACCTGGAAAACCTCCATTATAACATCTGGAGAGAGTCTTTTTGCTGCATTTTAGAGCAGAACTTGTAAGCTCTATAGCAAACTGCCTTCAAGGGCACAATTCTTGCCTAGGAAACCCACCACCGAAGAGGTGACTGGATACTTAGCCAAGGAGAAGTTTTCTATTAAAATGACTCCGTTCTTGAGATTTGAGGACATTGCAAGGTTACTTGTTTTTATAAGCACTTTGCAATGTTAACCATGAGACAACCCCTTTAAGGAGTCAAAGTTTGCCACTTTTTAAGATATTAGCTTGCTTACCCCTAAAGTAGAGCTAGTCTATTAATCAGATCATTAGTCCATTTCTTCAATGATTATCGTGTAGCCTCAGTTTTGTTCCTGCTAGCCATTATCATCATGCATATTCTGCTCACATCTAATCAATTACAGAATGAGGGGGCTAAAATGCAAAAATAAACCACTTGGTAACTCCCGTTAGCTTTATATCCAAGGGAGAGGTCTAATTTGTTTAGCAGAGATCAACTTAAAGGCAACAGAACATCGTTTAGAGGTCTGAAGTTACAGAATCTGGATTAGACGCTCACCTTGTCCATTGTTCTGCTCAGCATTCGCATATGTACGAAGAAATTCAGCAAACGCCCCGTCCTGCTTCAAAAGATCCTGATAAGATCCAATTTCTGTGATTTTTCCATCCACCATCACGATGATGGAGTCCATTTGTGGCAAGTAACTTACTCCATGCGTGACCAGTATGCGGGTCTAAGAAATGCAAAAGACATAAATAAGGATATCAGACAAGTGGTAACAATTCACTAAGAACCATTAACACAAAGCCAAGACTCAGGGATTGGGTACATGAGCACTCGGTTTTCTCAAATGAGTGCCATCAGTGGTTTCATGAATAGCACTCACACCTATGATATTCTATGGGGCTGTGCACAAAGTCTATGGGTCCAGACAGTCTCTGGGTCCGTGAAAAAAATTGGTCTAGACCAGGGGTCTCAAACTCGGCTGGGTATATGGGCCGCACATGGAAAAAATTTGAATTTGGGGGGCCGCATTCTTTGTTCAATGTGACATTTTTAGTGATACCATTTTTTTTTGTATACACCTTTTGAACATTTTTGCCGTGTTTATTTTTTATGGCTTGGGTCGTTATGGATGTGGCAATAATAAACGTGCACTTTTTTGTGTTTACTTTAGTTTACATATAAAACAGCATTTTTAGTGCCCAATATTTTTTCATGCTTTATTTTATTTTTTTTACAATTTTATTTCCCCCAATTGGCCACATACAGTAATATTGTCTTACAATTAGCATCATATAGTAATAATGGAAAACATCCTGTAGCAACGTGCCCCATCCAGGTCCCCATCTTGGGGCTCTGTGCCCCATCCAGGTCCCCATCTTGGGGCTCTGTGCCCCATCCAGGTCCCCATCTTGGGGCTCTGTGCCCCATCCAGGTCCCCATCTTGGGGCTCTGTGCCCCCATCCAGGTCCCCATCTTGGGGCTCTGTGCCCCCATCCAGGTCCCCATCTTGGGGCTCTGTGCCCCCATCCAGGTCCCCATCTTGGGGCTCTGTGCCCCCATCCAGGTCCCCATCTTGGGGCTCTGTGCCCCCATCCAGGTCCCCATCTTGGGGCTCTGTGCCCCCATCCAGGTCCCCATCTTGGGGCTCTGTGCCCCCATCCAGGTCCCCATCTTGGGGCTCTGTGCCCCCATCCAGGTCCCCATCTTGTGGCTCTGTGCCCCCATCCAGGTCCCCATCTTGGGGCTCTGTGCCCCCATCCAGGTCCCCATCTTGGGGCTCTGTGCCCCCATCCAGGTCCCCATCTTGGGGCTCTGTGCCCCCATCCAGGTCCCCATCTTGGGGCAACGTGCCCCATCCAGGTCCCCATCTTGGGGCAACGTGCCCCATCCAGGTCCCCATCTTGGGGCAACGTGCCCCATCCAGGTCCCCATCTTGGGGCAACGTGCCCCATCCAGGTCCCCATCTTGGGGCAACGTGCCCCATCCAGGTCCCCATCTTGGGGCAACGTGCCCCATCCAGGTCCCCATCTTGGGGCAACGTGCCCCATCCAGGTCCCCATCTTGGGGCAACGTGCCCCATCCAGGTCCCCATCTTGGGGCAACGTGCCCCATCCAGGTCCCCATCTTGGGGCAACGTGCCCCATCCAGGTCCCCATCTTGGGGCAACGTGCCCCATCCAGGTCCCCATCTTGGGGCAACGTGCCCCATCCAGGTCCCCATCTTGGGGCAACGTGCCCCATCCAGGTCCCCATCTTGGGGCAACGTGCCCCATCCAGGTCCCCATCTTGTGGCTCTGTGCCCCATCCAGGTCCCCATCTTGTGGCTCTGTGCCCCATCCAGGTCCCCATCTTGTGGCTCTGTGCCCCATCCAGGTCCCCATCTTGTGGCTCTGTGCCCCATCCAGGTCCCCATCTTGTGGCTCTGTGCCCCATCCAGGTCCCCATCTTGTGGCTCTGTGCCCCATCCAGGTCCCCATCTTGTGGCTCTGTGCCCCATCCAGGTCCCCATCTTGTGGCTCTGTGCCCCATCCAGGTCCCCATCTTGTGGCTCTGTGCCCCATCCAGGTCCCCATCTTGTGGCTCTGTGCCCCATCCAGGTCCCCATCTTGTGGCTCTGTGCCCCATCCAGGTCCCCATCTTGTGGCTCTGTGCCCCATCCAGGTCCCCATCTTGTGGCTCTGTGCCCCATCCAGGTCCCCATCTTGTGGCTCTGTGCCCCATCCAGGTCCCCATCTTGTGGCTCTGTGCCCCATCCAGGTCCCCATCTTGTGGCTCTGTGCCCCATCCAGGTCCCCATCTTGTGGCTCTGTGCCCCATCCAGGTCCCCATCTTGTGGCTCTGTGCCCCATCCAGGTCCCCATCTTGTGGCTCTGTGCCCCATCCAGGTCCCCATCTTGTGGCTCTGTGCCCCATCCAGGTCCCCATCTTGTGGCTCTGTGCCCCATCCAGGTCCCCATCTTGTGGCTCTGTGCCCCATCCAGGTCCCCATCTTGTGGCTCTGTGCCCCATCCAGGTCCCCATCTTGTGGCTCTGTGCCCCATCCAGGTCCCCATCTTGTGGCTCTGTGCCCCATCCAGGTCCCCATCTTGTGGCTCTGTGCCCCATCCAGGTCCCCATCTTGTGGCTCTGTGCCCCATCCAGGTCCCCTCTTGTGGCTCTGTGCCCCATCCAGGTCCCCATCCTGTGGCTCTGTGCCCCATCCAGGTCCCCATCCTGTGGCTCTGTGCCCCATCCAGGTCCCCATCCTGTGGCTCTGTGCCCCATCCAGGTCCCCATCCTGTGGCTATGTGCCCCATCCAGGTCCCCATCCTGTGGCTATGTGCCCCATCCAGGTCCCCATCCTGTGGCTATGAGCCCCATCCAGGTCCCCATCCTGTGGCTATGAGCCCCATCCAGGTCCCCTCTTGTGGCTATGTGCCCCATCCAGGTCCCCTCTTGTGGCAATGTGCCCCCTGTTCTTCACACACATAAAATAGAAAAAAAAAAAGATGATTCTCACCTGTCCTCCGTTCCCTCGGCGGCCTTCCTGCAGATGTGGCCGCAGGCACCACAGAGTCAGACCCCTTGACGATCCCGACCTGGTTCAGGAGGAGCCGCCGACAGCAGCGCTGAATTGCCACACAGAGACTGTCTCCCAGCACTGCATTTTCAATGCCAGCCGCCGGCCAATCAGAGGCCAGCAGCTGACATCTGCATATGGCAATGACGTCATACTCGCTGCGCCGACACGCAGATATCAGCTGCTGGCCTCTGATTGGCCAGCGGCTGGCATTGGAAATGCAGTGCTGGGAAACAGTCTCTGTGTGGCAATTCAGCGCTGCTGTCGGCGGCTCCTCCTGGACCAGGTCGGGATCGTCAAGGGGTCTGTGCCTGCGGGCCGCATAAAGCAGCCTCAGGGGCCGCATGCGGCCCGCGTGTTTGAGACCCCTGGTCTAGACAGTGCTACACCCCGATTGCGCCATTTTTCACGTATGTGGACAAATCGGTTGTGTGAACCTATCCTTAATGAAGAATTTAGACTTTCCCAGATCTAATGTTCCCCATCCCCTGTGGTTCATACGCCTTACCTACAGCTTATATACAAGGATCACATTGGGTCATACGGTATATTACAGACATATGGGGCACACTTAAGACTGGCGCTTCCCGATTTGGTCTAGTCACAATTGCACTCGTTAAAATGTGCCAGATTTGTTAAGAACACTATGCCTCTTCATAAATTCGGCCCATTTTGGACAGCATACGAGCCACAAAACCCTAATCAGAACCACTCACCTTATCTTTTAGAAGCCCCTTTGGGCCAATAACTTTGTCAAATATGTGTTTCCCAACATGTGCATCCACAGCAGACAGCGGGTCATCCAGTAGATAGACATCAGCATTGCAATAGACGGCCCGGGCGAGGCTCACCCTCTGCTTCTGTCCTCCAGATAAATTCACACCCTGGAAAAAGGAAACGTGGTTTACCTCCTCCAAGAGCTCATAAAACATTAGGCAGAGGGCAATGTCTGTTTATCGACAGCACATTATGGATAAAGGCGAGACTGGTGAATATAGCGGACACAAAGTATTAGGGCGAATTCACACGTGGCTAATTGGCTGCTGATTACAGTGGATGACATTTTACATGCTGCAGATATATTCCATGCAAAAAAGAGCACACTGCAGATTTTCTGCTCCTCCAAGGAGAATCTGCAGCAAAAAAATTATTATGATTTTTTTTAATTATATATTTCTTTTCTATTATTTATTATTTTTAATTGTATTTTATTATATTTTTTTTATTTATTTTCTATGTATTGTTTTATTTTTATTGTATTTTAATTATATTTTATTTTTCTATTTATTGTATTTTAATAGTTTTATTATATTTATTATATTTCATTTCTTTATTATTTTTATTGTTTATATTTGTTTATTTATATTTTAATAGTTTTATTATTTTATTTCTTTATTTGTTTTATTTTTTATTATATTTTATTTTAATAGTTATTTTTTATTATATTTTATTTTTCTTATTTTTATTATTATATTTATTATTTTTATTGTATTTTTTATTATATTTTAATTCAATTGTATTTTTTTAGTTCTATTTTTTATTGTATGTTTTTATTTTTATTTTTTTATTCTATGTTATTATTTTTATTTTTTAAGTATATTTTATTTTTTTTTACATCAACATCTGCACCAAGTGTGTAATATACCTACCTTTTCTCCAATTTCTGTTCGGTCTCCAGATGGTAAGATCTCCAAGTCTGGCAGCAGAGCGCAGGCTTCAAGAACTCGCTTGTACAGAGGCTCCTTGCGCTCTCTGCCAAACATAATGTTGTCTTTCAGAGAGGCATTCTGGATCCAGGCTTGTTGTGGGACATAGGCTATACCACCCTAATGACGGGAACAAAAGAAATAAAATCCATCATTGTAGATGCACTGGGATGATAAAGAAATAAATGGGTTGCAAAATTGGACATCCCTTTTGTATAATCTAAGTGCATTGGTGACCACTGTAAACATTTACAACCCATAATAATAATCTTTATTTTTATATAGCGCTAACATATTCCGCAGCGCTTTACATACATTATCGTCGCTGTCCCCATCGGGGCTCACAATCTAGATTCCCTATCAGTATGTCTTTGGAGTGTGGGAGGAAACCGGAGAACCCGGAGGAGACCCACGCAAACACAGGGAGAACATACAAACTCCTTGTAGATGTTGTCCTTGGTGGGATTTGAGCTCAGGACCCCAGCGCTGCAAGGCTGCAGTGCTACCCACTGCGCCACCCTGCCGCCCCCATACAGGACGCCATGGAGCCATTTACTGCAGTGAATACTCTGCCCTTCATAGATAACAGACCATAAATCTACATCGGTGTACCTTCACTGATACAAAGCCTTCTTTCTTCTCCATCTCGCCCAACAGTGCAGACAGTAAGGAAGACTTTCCGCAGCCAACCTGGCCGACCACTGCGATCAAGGAGCCATCTGGGATGGTGACGTTTATCCTGGATCAATGAGAAATTCAGGTGCGTTCAATAAAATTCAGGCTTCGTTTCAAAATCTCACACCCCCCATAACCTGCTAGACTCACAAGATGGGTGATAAGTAACAGATCGGAGTTCTTGCACTTGGACTAGGTGTTAAAGTGGTTGTCCCAATTCAGAAAAAGTATCCCTATATGTACATTTTATTTATTTATCTATTTTTTAAAACACCACCATAAACTGTGCTTTACTCACCTTACCCAGGTCCGGAGCGATGTCTCCGCTGCTGCCTTGGTCTCAGTTGTTTGGCTGTAGCATGTGAAGTTACGTAGACGTCACCACACTCGGTGGCTTAGTGGCTCTGCCTATATAGATGGCACAAGCTGAGGTCAGTGATTGGCTGCAGCGATGTCAACATGACGTCAATGCTGTAACCAAACAGCTGAGACTGATGCAGAGTCAGAGGCACCTAATGAGGGCAAGTAAAGCAGAGCTTTGTTTTTCCAATAAACTGTGCATATATTTTCTGAAAAAGGACAACTACTCTATATAAAAAAAAAAAAATGACTGTGCTTTACTCACCCTCCTCAGATCCAATGCAGAGCCTCTGTCCGATATTGTCTGCAGCGCTGACATCACATTCGCAGCACTGCAGCCAAACAGTGAGTTCAGCAGCTGAGTGGCTCGTGCAGTCAACTCGGACAGATCTGATGCTCAGTAATTGTCTGCAGTGCTGTTAACAAGACATCAACGCTGCAGGCAATAACAGACTACAGGAGCAGCAACAGAGACCCAGTGCTGGACCCTGGGAGGGTGAGTATAGAAAAGTTTGGGGGTTTTTGCAACAGGGGGAAAGAGTTTTGTTTTTTTATAATGAGGAACTTCTATATTAAAAAAAACATTTTCATAAAACCAGAAATAACCTTACTCTTTTAGTGAAGGAGGATCATTCTTGGACCATGAAAAGGTGGCGTTCATCATGTTAATGCATCCATCGGCTAAGAGAGAGAAAGAATTACAGTCAGTTCTGTGTTTGTGTCTGAACACACATTAGCATTCATATCTACGTAAACCTTCTACCCCAAAAAGAAAACCTTAGAGGGGCATTCACACTGCACAGCTATCATGAACGAGCTTTGCTAGGAATATTCTTTCACAATAATCGTGCAGTCTAAATATGCTGCCGATCGCCCGATCAACGAGGTTTTGCCCAAAAGATAATGGTTCTCGGCAGCACAGTTCTCGGCCTGTGTAAAAAGGACTTGAGCTACCGAGAACAGTGGCAGCCTGATATATTACAGATCACTCAATGCGCATCTGAACTGTGTAGACAGGCGATCAAATCACTGCTGGTCAACAACTAAGAAGCTGATGGGTGATCACTTAAGGCCGCCAGTTGGCTACTGTAAACAGACCTTTAGTTTGTCAGGTTATGAAGAAATGTATTACCTTTTTACGCATTTAGGATTTAAAAAAAAAAAAAGTAAATGAAACAATTCTGAAAGTAATTTTGAAAAAAGAATATTGGACCCGATTCAGGAAGGCGTTTAATGGTGTAAAACAGCTTCAAATGTTGCAAACAATTTTGTGCAAAAAAGTTAAATCAAACTAGCTCAAGAGATAATGGTACACATAAAGCAATGATGTGCCTTTGGTACTGTCACACCACTTTAGCAGCGCCAACACTGGGACGAGGTGTGCAAGGCCAAGGCCCACCCAACAGATTCATGAAAAGTTATGGTGTACTCTACGCTTCTGGCGAAGCTTCACGGAGGACACATGCCAGTTGTAAGATGGGCCTAATTTGTTTAATTGTGCGCACCTCTTAATGAATCAGGCGCATCTTACTCCAGCGAGTGCACAAAGCCGGTATTAATGAATCAGGCCCATCGAGTCTCCAGCTCCGTGCAATCTTGTGTCTTCCTACAAATAAGCAAACTCAATTTCCCCTAAGTAACTTCGTTTTTTCTATTTTTTAGAGCAGTAATGCTATTCAAATTTCATGTCTGCATGCTATAGCGTTACAGAGTACAGCTTTATTAGCTAATTACATATAGAGATGGCTACTCTTTGCTTGCACCTGTTCACACCTCTTCTGCTTGGAAGTAAAGGTCAGTCTTTTGATATTTGTATACATTAGCACTCCACCCATCAGCCTCAGGGGGTTTTCATTACAGCAGGATCCTACCTTCTCACATACACGTAGGCTTCAGCCTAAGAAAGGATTCACACTAGGTAGGTTCCCAACAATGAAGATCGCCTTGCTGCGGCTGCTGGGCTCACAAGAATTGGCCAATTTATGCGCTAAATATCATCATTTTTTCTATTATCTAGAGCAGTAATGCAATTCCAATTTCATATTTGCATGCTATAGCGCTACAGAGTGCTACTTTGTTAGCCAAACAAACGTTCTACTCGGATTTCTGTAGTCATGCTTCCTGCATCTGTCCCCTTAAAGCTCCCATATACACTAGATGAAAGTTGGCAGAACCTTGTCATTATTAATCAAAGGGATCGTTCGACAATCTAATGTGTTTGGGGCCTTCAGATTCTTTCTCTGCTCTCCCCACTGAAACCACCTGAGTGATTGGCCGATGGTTTACATATATGGGGGAATGGAGAGAGATAGTTGGCTAGAACATAATGAGTGGGCTAGTAATAAGCTGAGAGATGGAAAGTAGTGCAACTCCATGATCAGAGTTTCCTTGTAGAATGGAAGATGGAAACACCGTTCTACATAGGAGCTGCAGACACAAAACTGTGGGATATATTTAATCAAGACTATTAGTAACATTGCTTAATTACTTTTTTTCAAATTAGTGGATGAATTAAAACCCATTGTAGCTAAAATATGCATTTAAAAGGGAACATGTCAGCAATAAAAACAAAATGGTAAATACAGCTTTAGGGCAGTTTCACACAAAAACCGGTACTGGAGATATCTGTGTCTCGTGTGTGTCACACGTGTGCCGCATCAGGATCACATGTACAGTCGCCTAGGAATCAGTGTACAGTTAGCACTGTTCCCAAGCGCCAGGTGCTGAACGCTGCCCTCATCATGGTTCCCTGCCAGCGCTGCAATCAGCACCAGCAGGGACAATGAGGGTAGTAGTGTCTACTCCTGCAGTGTGCCTGTGTAAAAATAAGACTAAAATAATAAAATTTTTGTACTCACATGTCCGGAGATGTCCCCTGCGACTGCTTAAGCCGAGAAGCCAGGGAGAATGAGCGGGGTCCTGCACTGAGCGGAGCTCACCGAGTGACAAAACACCACTCCTGAGCTCAGCGCAGCTCCAGGGCCCGCTCACTGGAGCGAGTCATTCTCCCCAGCATCAGCGGATTACAGCGGGGGACATCTCGGGACAGGTGAGTATTCTTATTTTTACACATGGACACTGCGGGAGTAGACACTACTACTCTCATCATTGTCCCTTGCTCGGGCTGATCACAGCGCGAGCAAGGGACAATGATGAGAGCAGCATTCAGCACCTGACACTTGGGAACAGCACTAACTGTACACAGATTCCCAAACACACACACACCAACGTGTAAAAGAGCCCTTATACATATGCAGCCATCTAATTGGAAATGCGAGTGGCTGCGGGGAGAATATACCTTAATTTTCTCACATCCAATTAGGACTAAGGCAAATGTTTAAAATGTTATTTCCCTGCAGATTGCCACTATGGCTGCAGGTAAATAGGGTTTTTTTGCTGACTGGTTCCTTTTAGCGATCAGTTATAGTAGTTACCTACAAAAATTCTCAAAGAAATGGATAGAAAAAAAAAATCTGTGGTGAGAGGGAGGAAGACTTACAACTTCTCCCCTGCTCTCGGACGATGCTCTCTGGCTCCAGCTCCTCGTGTGATAGGAATACTCGAAGACGCTTCAGTGACACACTCGCCTGGAGGAAAAGCACATTACACAGAGAATTCAATAACCTGCCATGTGTCAGTAATGTCCGCCTGCTCCTATGTAACACCCGACGCAGAGCACATCGGTAGTTTTCCATTGATTCTGCAGTAGTTTCTTGCATATAAATGTTTTAACCCCTTCACTACCCAGCAATGCTTTTTCTTTTTTTTTCCCCCCTCCCCTTCTTCCAAGAGACATAACTTTTTTTTCCCCCTAAATATGGTCGTGTGAGGCTTGTTTTTTGAGCGATGAATTGTACTTTTGAACGACACCATTTTACCATATAGTGTCCCGAGAAAAAAAAATTCCAAGTACATTGAAATTGCAAAAAAACTGCAATTCCACAACGTTTTTTTTTGTTTTGTTTTTTTTGTTTACCATGGTCACAATATGGTAAAACTGACATGGTAATAGGATTCCCCAGGTCAGTACGACTTCACAGATACCAAACATGTATAGTTCTTTTTGTTTTGTTTTTTCGGTGGTAAGAAAAAAAAAAAATTGTTTTTGTCGCCGTTTTCTGAGACCCATAGCGTCTTCGATTTTCGGGATCTGCGGCTGAATGAGAGCTTATTTTTTGCACGCCAAGCTGATGTTTTTATTGATAACATTTGGGGGCAGACAATGTTTTGATCGCCTCATTACATTTTATTGAAATATTGTGGTGGCCAAAAAAAACGTAATTCAGGAGTTTTGATTTCTTTTCTCTCGTTACGCCGTGTATCGATCAGATTGATTTATTTTATATTTTGATAGATCGGACATTTCTGAACGCGGTGATACCAAATATGTATTTTTTATTTTTCTTTCATAGTTTTATTTTTAAATGGGGCAAAAGGGTGGGGGGGGGGGGGGGGAGTTTGGACTTATTGTTTAAAAATATGAAAAGAAAAAAACAAAACTTCGATGAACGCTGACCACAAGCCGGCATTCACAGGAGGAACATAATGACAGGCACGGGTGTCATCACAAGACCCCCAGCTGTCATGACAACCCATCGGTGACCCCTGATCACATGACAGGGATGCTGATGGGCAGGATGAATGAAGCGCTTCCAGTCTGCGCCTGTTAAATCCTGCTGTCAATCACTGACAGTATTTAAGTGGTTAACAGCCCGCAGCTGTTAACCAGTTAAATCCATCTTTTTTTTTTTTTTTTTTTTTTTATAGCGGCCGCTGAAGATTTGCCCTTATGTTTAGACTAAGGCCCAAAGGACACCCTTTTGGCCTCCATCTGGTTCATAAGTTCTCCGATGGATAGAGACAAAGTAGCATTTCTCTTACCTGCACCATGCTGCTGATCACCATAGGCAGCATGTTTAATGGGAATCGCAGAATATTAAATAAAGCCAAGGACACAAACGCCTTTTCAGCATCCAGAACATTGTTTTCATCAATGAGCACATAAACAGCGAAGGTCGACAGAGCAACCTGAAGCAAGAAAGGAAGAGAACAATTGCTTCATTAGAGAGCGGACATCCTGCAATATACAGGAGATATTTCTTCTACCTGTAAGACACAGCTTGGAAAATATAATGGAGGAGCACTATCAAAGGCAATCAGAACCGACCAAATAAGAGGGAGGGTAGCGGCCCATTCACCAGAGCCGCTGTGGACAAGACTGGGGGCACATTTGGACGTCCCGGCCCCAGCTCTGCTCCGCCTGTCTTCACTCATCCCTGCACTAAAGTAAACATCAACCCGGCCCAAGAGCACTTTCCATTTACGATGTTCCACTTATAAACACCTATGAATGGAACAAGACATATTTTATCCTAACGTGGGCATAATAGATTAGCTTCACCAGGACAGCAACTGTTATTTCGGGCTTCAGGGAGGGGGAGAAAGTAGGGAAGACAAGAAGGAGCTGACAGTTTATCGCCACCTTTAATATCTACCCTACCATAAAAAGAGAAAGTCTGCAGAGGAGGATTATTGGGAAGATCTCCATCGGGGAAGTGATCAGGAAAGATTTATGGGGAGAGTTGGCTTGTGCGTCTGCATCATATATATCTAGATCACTGCGGTGCGCTGGGAGAGTCTGCTTTTTGTAAATTATACATATTTTACAAAATATACAAATCACTCCCAGTAGCAAATTTCAACACCTTTCACGACCTTCATAGCCGATTAAATTATCAATCTTCCGGAATCCCTCATTGTAAGTCTACGTTCACATCACACTATCTTCAGTCTGGGTGTACTATGCTCTTCAATATTTCGGATGAGATGCCCATATGGGGATATTTACTGTTATAAGATACCATCCCATGTTAAGTCTCATCCACACATGAGCCACAGCAGTGCCATGACTTACCGATAATTTAGACACCAGGAGTATAGGGGAAAGAGAGCGGGACTCCACTGGCAGTGCATCTGCCCCAACGCGCGTTTCGAATCTGCCTTCGTCACATCGCGTGATCTTACCCTACAGGATATGTCTTACCTAAACTTTTTTGCCCCCTTTTGTTTTTATCTTGGGACATAATTTTCTGTAAAAGTCACTCACTGTTTTTTTAAGCAGAACACTCATTTCTTCAAATATAATCAATTTCAGAAAAAGCTCCTATCTGCAAATATTCAGGCATCTTATATCAGTGGATCGTTGCTAAGTTTGCATAGGCGGCCATCTAGGTACGACCACCACCATGTCTTCTTATGGCAGCCAGCCATGTGCAGTACAGCATCCTTCTATGACTCGAGCCCTGGACCATTAACTACTGCACAATCCTTTTGCTGTGTCCCGACTGGAGGACATTCCTTCACATGAAGCTGAAGTCTACCTGTCACACTTAGGGCTCATTCACACATAGGAGTGCAGTCCAATTTTTTCATGGACCCATTGACTTTCATTACCGTTGTTGATCTGACTATCAGCTCAGCATCGGACATGTCTCCTAAATTTTCCGTAGACCTCTCAGTCTACAAAATATCATGGACATTTGAATGGTCCCATAGACTATTCATGAAAAACACAGATAACACTCGTACGTGAAAACCGGATGTGTGAATAAGCCTTAATAGATTAGTACAGAACAGCGGCAACATCAAGCAGGAAAATACATGGATAACAAGGTAAAAGCACTAGGAATAAAAAGTGAAGCTTTAAATATTTAACACATATACGGTATCTAATAAAAACCCTTTAACATAAAAATTTAAAGTGTTTGTAAATAATTGTCACAATAATGAATCCTGTACATCTCTGGTGCATAGAAATGTATAATATCGGAACATTGTATAAAGTAAAGGTAAAGCTATCAGATTTAATAACACAAACTGCATACATTACTACACAGATTTTTTTAGGCGAAAAAAGGAGCACAACCGAACATATAGTTCAAAAGTCAAAACAGAGAATAACAGAACAATTATATGAATGAAAAAAATGCTTTTATTGAATAAAACAAATGGTACACCATACATAAAAAAGAGACATGTATGCAGGACGTGGTATATTAATTAATTCATCATTTAGGCACTATTCATAAGTAAATAAGGGTATATAATAAATACCAAATAATTAGATAGTATAAATAGAAAACTGGGCATTCATAGTTACAAGGGAAATGAGCTACAAACAATTTTAGTTAATGTATCCATTATATATTCAAAATCAAGTCAATAGCGCATAGGATAAGTATCTACAGGGTATTCCACAATTGTGTGTAAACACACTCCCCAGCTCCAGAAATGCCAGAACCGCAACATACCCAGAACATAGAAAATAATGGACAGAAGTCAATAATCCATATAATAATTAATCGTGCCATATCATACCTGTATGTGAAACCAGCCGCGTGATGTGTACCCCATTTTTTATGTATGGTGTACCATTTGTTTTATTCAATAAAAGCTTTTTTTTCATTCATATAATTGTTCTGTTATTCTCTGTTTGACTTCTGGACTATATGTTCGGTTGTTCTCCTTTTTTCGTGTATTTATACTGAATGGTCTGCCATTCTATGGTCCTCGTGCTGATCTCCACAAATTAAACTCTATGTGGAGACTTGATTTCAATACATTTTTGGATAGTTTTCTAGTGGTTTACTCTTTCTTCCTCTATAGATTTTTTTTTTTTTTTTTTTTTTTTTTTTAGACCCGATGAGACTGGTATACTTACTACGAAAATCCACGTCAGAATGGCTGCACTGTCCTCAAATGTAGTTACAATTAGCATTTTAATATTAATAAGAGTAACATTCCTGCCATGCATTTTCTTTTCAAAGTGAGTATACCAAATTCATCAGTTCCAAATGATTTAATAATGATTTTTTTTTTCTTTTCATCAATTAAATCAAAAGCTATAGCGCTCAAAACATGGCAATGCAAACATTTTTTTTACCATAAAAACAAAAAGCTTACTGTGTCCAAATAGGAAAACAAAAAAAAGCTATATATGAATCTGTTATCGCTGCAATTGTACTGATCCGAAGAATGAAAAGTGTCTTATCACGTAAACCAGTGTGTACTGTATAAGAAAAAAAAAAGGAGGTCCCCACTCAGGTCCTTCATCCATCAAAGCAGATATAGGGGGCTTCCACATTACTGGTAGCACAAAGTCTCTGGAAGAGAGACATGGTAACATCCCCATTACTCATGAAAAAAAGTGTTCAGTCTATGGGGCACTACAATGTATGGGGCACTACATTCTATGGGGCACTACATTCTATGGGGCACTACAGTCTATGGGGCACTACAGTCTATGGGGCACTACAGTCTATGGGGCACTACAGTCTATGGGGCACTACAGTCTATGGGGCACTACTACATCAGATCTGCAGTTTTCACTCTGCAAAACCAACTGCATGTATATATGTGTAAAACACTTGTGGAATCAAAATCTTCAACACACACATAGATTAATTCCTGAGGGAAATAACTTCCAATATATAGTCACTTTTGAGGGTTTCTGCTGTTCTGGCAACTTGGGAGCTCTGCAAACTATTCTAGGAAAATCTGTGCTCTAATAATCAAAAATAGTGCTCCTTCCTCCCTCGTGGCCAAACAGTTGTTTCCGACCACATATGGAGTATTGCCATGTTCGGAAAAAAATGTGTAGCAAATTTTGGGTTCATATTCTTCTACTACCCCTTGTGAAATATATATATATACACACACACATGCACTGCTCAAAAAAATAAAGGGAACACGCTAACACATCCTGTTATTCTCATTGAATACTTTGTTCTATACAAAGTTGAATGTGCTGACAACAAAATCATCTATGGAAATCAAATTTATTAACCATTGGAGGCCTGGATTTGGAGTCACCCCCAAAATTAAAGTGGAAAAACACACTACAGGCTGATCCAACTTTGATGTAATGTCCTTAAAACAAGTCAAAATGAGGCTCAGTATTGTGTGTGGCCTCCAGGTGCCTGTATGACCTCCCTACAACGCCTGGGCATGCTCCTGATGAGGCTCCGTATTGTGTGTGGCCTCCACGTGCCTGCATGACCTCCCTACAACGCCTGGGCATGCTCCTGATGAGGCTCCGTATTGTGTGTGGCCTCCAGGTGCCTGTATGACCTCCCTACAACGCCTGGGCATGCTCCTGATGAGGCTCCGTATGGTGTGTGGCCTCCACGTGCCTGCATGACCTCCCTACAACGCCTGGGCATGCTCCTGATGAGGCTCCGCATTGTGTGTGGCCTCCACGTGCCTGCATGACCTCCCTACAACGCCTGGGCATGCTCCTGATGAGGTTCAGTATTGTGTGTGGCCTCCACGTGCCTGTGTGACCTCCCTACAACGCCTGGGCATGCTCCTGATGGGGTTCAGTATTGTGTGTGGCCTCCACGTGCCTGTGTGACCTCCCTACAACGCCTGGGCATGCTCCTGATGGGGTTCAGTATTGTGTGTGGCCTCCACGTGCCTGTGTGACCTCCCTACAACGCCTGGGCATGCTCCTGATGGGGTTCAGTATTGTGTGTGGCCTCCACGTGCCTGTGTGACCTCCCTACAACGCCTGGGCATGCTCCTGATGGGGTTCAGTATTGTGTGTGGCCTCCACGTGCCTGTGTGACCTCCCTACAACGCCTGGGCATGCTCCTGATGGGGTTCAGTATTGTGTGTGGCCTGCACAACAGCATGTGAAATTGATTGTCAATCAGTGTTGCTTCCTAAGTGGACAGTTTGATTTCACAGAAGTTTGATTTACTTGGAGTTATATTCTGTTGTTTAAGTGTTCTCTTTATTTTTTTTGAGCAGTGTATATAATTTTTTTTTTTTTTTTTTCACATTTTTGACACAATGGTATAAAGTTATTTGAAACACTTATGGTGCTTACTACACCCCTTGATTAATTGAGGGGCGTAGTTTGTTAAATTGTGGCACTTTTTTGGGTGGGCGAGGGGGAGTAAGCACTGGGATATGTAGAAGCATTTCAGAGTTATGACCACATAAAGTGATACAGGTCAGACCAGACATGAAAAATTTGGCCTGGACAGGAAGGGGTTAGTTTTCTCACGACAAATGTTGTGTGAATTCTGAGAAAAAAAGTGTTCAAGTTTCCGTGCGAAATACAGAAACAGGAACATAAAGATTCGACAAATATAAAAAGTAAAAAAAGTCATATCTGACCCAGTACAAAACAGCAACGTACCAGGAAGGGGGCACAGACCCAGGTGAACGTCCCCACAGCAGATAAGTAAGCAGATTTCTTCAGCACTTTCAGCTCCTCTTGCCTAATTCCCAGCACCTTTTCCTTAAAGGCCAGTTCCCAGGCGTACAGCTTTAGTACTTTGATGCCATTTAGGATTTCATTCATTAGCTTGATTCTGTTGTCTTTGCACTTCATCTGGATGACCTAGAGACACGACATGCAAGGAAATGATTGGCAGTAATTCTCAGTGAAACCACTAGAGGGAGGCAAAGGTAAATAAAAAAAGAAGGGATCCAGTGGTTGACACTAAGAACTGGACACTTAGGCTGTGTACCCACTATGCGTTTTTTAAGCGTTTCCGCAGCGGCAATTCTGCTGCAGAAACACTTAAAAAACGCATGGTAGAAGGTCTGCCATGTTCCCCAATGATAATCTGTTTGTGCTGTGCACATGCTGCGGAAATTTCCGCTGCGGATTATCATTGCGGAAAAAAATGCAGCACTACCAATTATTTTGCGGAAGCGCTGCGTTTTCGCCGCCATTGACTTGCATTGGAACGCATGGAATCCGCATCACTGGATCTGCAGATGCAGAATCCATGCGTTTCAATGTGCGGATGGTACCGGGGTCTAGAGGAGAGGAGACTCTCCTCCGGACCCAGGTACCATAGAACCTTTAAAAAATAAAAAAAAAATAAAGAAAAAGAAGAAAAAAAATAATATACATTATACTCACCTTCTGATGGCCCCCGGTGTCCTTAGCGATGCGTCTTGACTTGCCGGCAGCTCGCGATGGTCTGAAAAGGACCTGTGGTGACATCATTTAGTCATGTGACTGGTCACGCGACCGCTGACGTCGGCAGGTCCTTTAATTTACCACGAGCTGCCGGCAAGCTAGGATGCATCGAATAAAGACACCGGGGGCCATCAGAAGGCAAGTATGATATTTATTTTTTACCATTCTCTCGGGTCACACTATACAAATCCATGCCGTTTGCATGGATTTATATAGTGTGACCAAGTTGTCAAGCACTTTCTGAGTGATGCTAAAATCGCTTAGAAAGCCCTTGACAACCCGCATGCGGAAATGCATGTGAAGAACGCTTCACATCCGCATGTCCCTGGCAAGAAAAACTCATGTACAATCCGCATGCGTTTTTTCAGCCAGGGAGATGCAGAAACGCTCAGGAAAAATCCGGAGCATTTCTGCATCGTGGGCACATGGCCTTACACTAAGGCCAAGTTCACACATCAGTATTTGTTCCACTCCTGATTTCAGCTTACAATCAGAGGAAAAGTATAATAGAAATACATCACCACTTCTGTATTTATCACGCACTCCTGGTTTTGGCTTACAAGTACTAAATGTGTGAACATGGCCTAAACAGAATAATCAGCCCGCTAATTAGTGAACTGACACTTACCTGATACTTCTTTGTCTTCACTGCAATTACGGCATTTACAGGCACTAGAAGAATCATGACGGCAACACCAGCAAGCACAGAAGGACCAAGGTTCTAAAAGAAGAAAAAAAGAACGAATTGCAAAAGTATATTTTTTAAAATCCATTCTATTCTAACTGCATCCACTTCATATAAATCAGGTCCATTTGATGGATTTGTTAAAAGAGCTTGTCCAGTTATCAGGACATGTATTTAGGGGCTAAAAAGAGGGATTTTTGGTACTCACCGTAAAATCTTTCTTTATCGCTTCATTGGGGGACACAGGACCATGGGTGTATGCTGCTGTCGCTAGGAGGTTGACACTAGGCAAAAAAAAGCTCCTCCGCAGTATACACCCCCCTACAGGCACCAAGCTCACCAGTTAGTGGCTAGAGCAGTAGGAGGAACATAAAACAATTAACTATGCAATGCAACAACGGGGCACAACCGTGAAAACTACATTAGATGCCCAACAGGGCCAACTGGACATATGCCCAAAATCAGGGAGGGTGCTGTGTCCCCCAATGAAGGCTCCAAGAAAGAGATTTTACGGTGAGTACCAAAAATCCCTCTTTCTTTATCGCTTCATTGGGGTACACAGGACCATGGGACGTCCAAAAGCAGTCCCTAGGGTGGGAGAACAAAGGATAGCCAGATACTAGGTCTGATTGGGGGCAACCGCTGACTGCAGAACCTTCCGTCCAAGACTGGCATCAGCCGGGGAATAAGTGTGGACCTTGTAAAACCTTGAAAAGGTGTGGAGTGAAGACCAGGTTGCGGCCTTACAGATCTGAGAAGCTGAAGCCTGATGGCGAACAGCCCAAAAGGCCCCCACCGCTCGGGTGGAGTGAGCCCTTACCCCCGGAGGGGGAGATTAGTCCGAGACGCGATATGCCTCCAAAGTGGTCTAACGTATCCAACGGGCGATGGTTGACTTGGAAGCAGGAAGGCCCCTGCGACGCCCTTCAGGGATGACAAACAGGGCGTCCGAACGCAGAAGGGAAGCCGTTCTAGAAAGGTACACACGTAAAGCTCTGACCAGATCCAGTTTCTGCAGGGATTTCTCCTGAGGGTGCACTGGGGCCGGGCAGAAGGAAGGCAAAACAATGTCCTCATTGATGTGGAAAGAGGAGACTACTTTTGGCAAAAGAAGAAGGCACTGGCCTGAGCACTACCTTGTCTTGATGATAGACCAGAAAAGGCAACCGACAAGAGAGGGCTGCGAGCTCTGCAACCCTCCTAATAGAGGTAACGGCCACCAGAAAAGCCACCTTCCAGGAGAGAAGAGAGGCTGAGATGTCCTGAATAGGTTCAAACGGGGGCTGTTGAAGGACGCTCAGGACCATGTTAAGGTCCCATGGATCCACCGGGGGACGATAAGGCGGCGCCAGGTGAGCCACCCCTTGAGGACGGAAAGCCAAGTTACGTTGGAATACAATGGACAAGGCCGAAACTTGGCCTTTGAGAGTGCTTAGAGAGAGTCCCGCTTCCAGGCCAGACTGAAGAAAGGCCAAAATGACCGGTGGCGAAAAGGACATGGGAGCTAGCTGATCCTTCTCGCAGTGACGAAAAAAGGCTCTCCAGGTTGTGGTATATGCGCGAGGTTGCGGGTTTCCTGGCACTAATTAGGGTCTGGATGACGTTGTCCGCAAAACCCACCTTCCTCAACACTGCAGCCTCAACGGCCATGCCATTAAATTCAGAGAACGAGAACTCTGATGAAGAATAGGCACCTGAGAGAGGAGGTCCGGACGGTCCGGTAGTCTCCAGGGGGAGTCAACGAGCAGGTTCACTAGATCTGCGTACCAGACGCGTCTGGGACAATCCGGGGCTACTAGAATTACCGGTACTCCTTCTGTCTTGATCTTTTTGATGACCCGATGGATCAATGGTCGAGGGGGAAAAAGATAGGGCAGCTGGAACTGAGACCATGAAATGACTAGCGCGTCTTGAGCAATCGCAGGACCGGGCTACAAAGGATGGAACCTTGTGGTTTAACCGAGACGCCATGAGGTTGACGCCCGGCGTGCCCCATCGTAAGCAAATCTGATGGAACACCTCGGGATGGAGAGACTATTCTCCTGAGGCAAGGCCCTGCCGACTGAGGACGTCAGCCGCCCAATTGTCGACCCCCGGAATGTGGACTGATGAGATTGCCGGAACGGTGTTCTTGGCCCAAACTAGCACTCTTGCCACCTCTTTCAAGACGGACTTGCTGCGCGTTCCTCCCTGACGGTTTATGTACGCCACGGCCGTGGCGTTGTCCGATTGTACGCGGACTGGGAACCCTGCAAGAATGTCCTGCCAGTGATGCAACGCCAGGTAGATCGCCCTCATCTCCAATATATTGATCGGTAGGGAGACTTCGTGGGGACTCCAACGGCCCTGCACCGTGTGACGGTGGAAGACTGCCCCCCCCCCCCCCCGACCGATGAGGCTGGCATCGGTCGTGACCACCTACCAGCGAAGCGGTAGGAATGACCTCCCGGGTCTGAAGGAAGAAGGGCGGGTACACCATATTAATGACCTTCTCACCTGAAGAGGTAACCTGATGCTTCAATCTAGAGACGATGGGTTCTTGTCCCATGCCAACAGAAGGGCCAGTTGAAGAGGCCAGGTATGGAACTGGGCAAAGGGCACTGCTTCCATAGCTGCCACCATTTCTCCCAAGACACTCATGCACAGGTGAAGACGGCGTGCACTTGGGTCGGAGAGAATGTGAATCCCCCGACGGAGAGTTTATCTTTTCCCTCGGGAGAGGGACCCGGGCATGGGTCGTGTCGAACTGTATCCCTAGAAAGGTTAAGCGTTGAGATGGGACCAGGGAGGATTTGTCTGTGTTGATCAGCCAGCCTAACCGAGATAGCGTGTTCAGGGTGATCTGGAGACTGTGGGACCCTTGATCATTAGGTCGTCGAGGTAGGGGAAAATTACAATCCCCCTGGCTCGTAGAATGGCCATGACCGTCGCCATTACCTTTGTGAAAACCCTCGGGGCGGAGGCGTGAACTGGTAATGTGCGTTCTGGAAGGCAAATCGAAGGAACTTCTGATGTGACGCGCAGATTGGGATGTGAAGATACGCATCCTGAATGTCCACTGAACATAGATATTCCTCGGCTTCCATCGAGGCGATTACAGACCTGAGGGACTCCATTCTGAAGTGCCGTACGCGTACCTGTCGGTTTAGTTGTTTGAGGTCCAGGATCGGACGTAGTGAGCCGTCCTTTTTTGGAACGACGAAAAGATTGGTGTAAAAACCTGAAAACCTTTCCTGAAGGGGGACTGGAACTATGACTCCTGAGCGCAGAAGGGAGGCGATGGCCTGAATGAAACCGGGAAGCAGAGATGGATGCGGGGGACGGGACCTGAGAAATCGTGTTCTTGGTATGGCGTTGAACTCAATCTGGTAACCGGAGGTCACAATCTCCTTGACCCAGACATCCTCTATTGCCAATACCCAAGGGTCTCTGAACAGAAGTAGACGGCTGCCCCCCCTGTGAGAAATCCCAGGTGGGAGTGACCAGTCATGCTGAGGAAAATCTATTGGATCATGATCGGGATCCAGAGGGCTTAGAAGAGCGACCCTTTGGGCGCCAGTTGGGAGTGGGCCTAAAGGTAGGTTTGCGTCTGTCTTGCTGTGCTGGGGTACAGTCCTGTTGAGAGGAGTGTCGCGGTTGAGCGGACCAACGAAAGGACCGGAATTGAAAGGAACGTTTCCTAGGTAAGGGGTGATTAGGTCTCGGCTGGGGAAGGGAAGTGCTCTTGCCCCCAGTGGCATCAGAGATGATCTGGTGTAACTTAGACCCAAACAGCCTGGAGCCCTGAAACGGGAGATTAGTTAGAGATTTTTTGGAGGCCGGGTCGGCGTTCCAAGCCTTCAGCCAAAGAATTCTACGTATAGCGATGATATTGCTAGAGACACGGGCTGAGCAGGTAGCGGCGTCAAGGGACGCCGTGAGCAGATATTTCCCTGCGTGGGCGATCTGATCCGCTAGGTCAGCCAGATTGTCTGGGGAAGTCCATGTGAGGATGCCCTGCCTAAGCTGTTTGGCCCATGCGGAGACTGCTTTTGATATCCAAGTTGAGGCGAAGGAAAGACAAAGGGAGGTTCCAGCAGCCTCGAAGGCTGACTTAGCCAAGGCCTCAACCTGTCTATCTGTAGTGTCCTTGAGGGAGGAACCGTCTGGAAGAGACAGTACCGTCTTAGCCGAGAGACAAAAGGATCCACAGAAGGGGACACCGTCCATCTGCTGACAAGGTCGTGGTTAAAGGGGTATAGCATGTCTGTTTCTTTCCAGTGAAGCGCTTTTCTGTATGCTCCCACTGTTTCTGAAAGACACCATCGAATTCTGAATGGTTAGAAAAGGTGCATGCCGGGCGCTTGATTCTCTTGAAGGAAACGGAGTAGTCCTGAGAAGGGCTCCCGTCCTCTTTAACATGCAGGGTCTGATTGACGGCCGATATAAGGTTGTCAACCATGTCCTGGATTCTAGAATATTGGTCCGTGTCGGATCCAGAGTCAGAATCTGATGCCGTGTCTAATCCCGGAGCGACCTCTGGGGAAGAGGTGTGAGATGCAGGGAGCAATTTGGAGTCTGGAGAGCTGGAAGATGAACTTGTGTGAGTCCGTTTCTGAGAACGTGCCCTCGGTCTGCCCTTAGGAGGAGGGGCAGGGGTGCCTGCGAATCGTCCGTGGGAACGTTCGGAGCACTGGTGGCCATGGATAGCATGGGCAAGCGTTCTAGGACCTGCACCGGAGATTGAGATACCTTGGTGAGGTCAGAGACAGACTGGGACATAGCAACAGCCCACTCCGGAGGAGGGGCAGTTACCTCGTCCTGGGCGGCAGGGGGATCTTGGGGTGCCAGCATGGTGGGAGGCTTGCAGGTCGAGCAGAAAGCCGCTGTCAGACCCGCGGGCCACTTAGTATTGCAAAGAGCACAGGCGTAGTATGTGACTGTGTGAGCGGGGCAGATGGAAAGCTCCCTAGGTTTGGGCATATGTGCCTAACCAGGAATACTGCAGAGGAGGGAGCCTGTGGACAGGAAAGGGTGTGTGTAGGTGCCGGAGCAGGGCCTACCCGGTCTGTAATGTGCACGGTCCCGTATCCCCCGTCGGAGACTCCGGAGCTGCGGAGACAGGAGCAGGGCTGCGGTGATGAAGCAGTCAGAGTGATGCTGTGGGGCCAGAACAGAGAGCAGCGTAGAGGGGCAGGGCAGGAGCAGAGCGTGCTACCCTGAGTAACCTAGGGGAGCCGAGGCTCTGACAGACAGAAGGAATGGGGGCGGGCTTAAGAACCCAGCCGCTGATAGGTCCCCGGGAGAACTGTGGGCGTGGTGGAAGAGTCACCTAGCTCCTCGGTCCAGATTGGCCGATTTCCGGAGGGGGAGTATACCCGCCAGTAAGAGGAACGCCCCACCCGAGACGCTCCCCGACGGAGAAAGCGTGGGAAGATTTGCCGCGCAAAAAGGAAAAAGAAGGGGGGGGGGGGGGGAACGCCATGTTGCGGGAGATGCCCTGAAGATGCGAGGAGAGGGGGCGTGGCCAGGGAAGTGCTGCTGTAAGTGAGCGTCGGTGGAGATGTGATGCCCCCCATTAATAATCCACGGGATTTACAGGGCCCGCTGGCAGGCAACTCTGTGCCATATCCAGTGATCTGGGCCTCGGGGTCTGCGGTTGTAAGGCAGCAGGAGTGGGAGGGATTACCTTTGTTAGAGGTCCCGATGCCTCTTCTTCCTCTCCCCATCTGAGGATGGTCACAGGAGGTCCTCCGTGGATAGGGAGGATCCTGGCTCTTCTTCATTCCCGCACTGTCCGGTCCTGGACAGTGCAGGAGAAGGTGTCAACCCCAGAATCTGGGGGAAGGTCACCCACAGGGACCACAGTCTCCCTCCCAGGCCGCTCCGAGGAGGGGGCTGGGGTGGGGAATAGGCAAGGACTGGCCATCGGGAATCACCCTGAGACACCTGGAGGTGACAGGGGATAGGTCCTGCCCAGCGGGTCCGAGAGTGGGCGATGTGGGGAATGCCACACTGCTCTCTCGGTCGCTTGAGAGTGGGAACAACAGG
This sequence comes from Phyllobates terribilis, assembly GCF_046119375.1. Classification (NCBI taxonomy): domain Eukaryota; kingdom Metazoa; phylum Chordata; class Amphibia; order Anura; family Dendrobatidae; genus Phyllobates; species Phyllobates terribilis. The sequence continues at coordinate 219,686,807 of NW_027362769.1, read as the reverse complement.
GGACACTGTGTTCCCTGTTAACCCTGAAGAGCTGTATCTGAAAAATAAAGAACAAACGTTAATAAAACACAACAGTTTTGGATCAGTAGGATCCAGGTCTACCCCTACAGACACTAAGCTTAAACTGATGAGCTTGGTGCCTGTAGGGGGGTGTATACTGCGGAGGAGCTTTTTTCTTTTTTTGCCTACTGTCAACCTCCTAGCGACATCAGCATACACCCATGGTCCTGTGTCCCCCAATGAAGAGATAAAGAAAAGAAAACTTTTTTTAGAGTTGCAATAAAAATGTTGCACTATTTGGCTCTAAAAAGCTCTTTGTTTCCCTACTTTGATATGGTCAGAGGTCATAAATCAGCTCCATCTTAATGGGCTCACTGATGGATCCTCAGTTAACTCATTCTGCAGCCTGCAATAGACTATGTAACAGGCTTCAAAAGGCAAACATTGCAAAATTAAAAAAAATAATAATTTGAAATAAAAATGGCTCCTAAATGTGAACGACCACTTGTCATTGGCATGGAGTCAGCTTCTTCTCACTTAGCATGACTGGATTACACAGATACCTTGCCGTACACAATGATGGGTCTACAAAAAAAACTAATTACTTACCTGCCACAGTAAGTACAGAGCCAATATAACTTGAAGTGGAGCCGACCAAATCATATTGATATAGGTGGCCAAATCCATGAACCTCTGAGCATCTACAGACATCAAGTTAACTATTTCACCGATGGTCGACGTGCGGCGTGCAGCATTACTGATCACAAGAGCCTAAGGGGAAGGTTAAGGGTCAGTCAATTCACCAAAGAAAAAGTCATAAACAGGATAGAATATCAATATATAATATAATGTGCTTTTATAATATATACTTATTAATATTTATATACATAATTCAAGTTTTTTTCTCCAATGACGGCTTATCCTTATGCTAGGCCATGTGTGATCACTGGGTAGGAGACGCTGGGGGTGCACAGATCCAGCAGGTTCTGCTGATTGGGGTCAGTATCAGACCATTATATCCATGGTCTACCCCGGAGACAGCCCATCAGTGATAACGCAGCCCAATATGACCATAAAGCATTTTTTTAGCTATTTTTCAACTCCACACTCTAAAAGTCACAACTTATTTGCATCATGAGGACTTGATTTTTTTTGAATGACAAGTAGTTTTTTTTGTTTTTTTTTATGTTATCATTTTAGGGAACATATTACTGAGTAACCATTTTTTTTCCTCCTGTAGGGGGTAGATTAAAAAACAAAATCACGAAAAAATGTAAGGATTTTTTTTTCCTGAGTGATATCATGGCAGAATAATAGGCACACCTATATGAATACCAGTGTTACTTACTATGGGTGCTAAAAGGGGCTTAAAAAAAAATTGCTCTGAAAACCCCCCCTTAGATGCCACCAGCAATAGCAACCACAGCATCTAAGGGGGTAAAAACAGCCAGAATCAACATCTCTAATGTTAGCTGTTTGAGCTGGTTCTGGTTGTACAGTACAGCTGGCATCTGCAGGCTGTGCACAAGTCCTGTAATAGTACGGCGAATCGACATAGCAACCTGCGCACAAGGCGGGAAGGAGTAAAGGCTTTAGAAGTGGTTTTGGCAAACGTTCATTTATCTAAATGGCCACCAAGTTAAACTACAAGCCCTAGCATTCCCTTACCAAAATCAGCCGTTTTCCCAACAGACTGCCTTCTCTGATAGGATCACTTGTTCACATACTGGAAAATCCCTTAAAGGGAATCTGTCAGAAGTTTTTGCTACCTCATCTGAGAGCAGCCTGATGTAGGTAAAGAGAAGTTGAATCCAGCAATGTATCACTTAGTTTACTGGGTGCAGTGCTTCTGACACAATCAGAGCTTTTAGATTTAGCATGAAGCAGAGCTGAGAAAGCTAACCCCGCCCACACCAGAGCCAAACCTGCCCAATGTCCATAGACAGTGAGCTGCCTATCACAGGAGGGAGCGTGTCGGTCTAGCTTGCTCAGCCCTGTGTCCCAGCAATGATAAGCTCCTGGTGCTAAAACAATCATAGAAAGCAAACAAATCCAATGAGCTTGATAAATTAGGCATCACTGAAATCTGTGTTTTAACCCCTACAGCAAGCTGTCTTCAGATTACAGAGCAAAAACCTGTTGACAGATTCTCTTTAAAAGGGATATTTCAGCCTAAACAAGTTGGATAGGTGGTGCCACCGAGTGCTCGGTTGCTCTGATTAAGTCTATGACACTGATGAAAATATCAGTCACCTTGAGGCTAAGTGCCCACGATGCAGAAATGCTGCATATTTTTTATGCTTCTCCCTGGCAGGAAAAAAGCATGCGGATTTTACATGCGTTTTTCCCGCCAGGTAGAAGCGTTTGTCAAGCGTTCTTCACATGCATTTCTGCATGAGGGTTATCAAGTGCTTTTCCAAGCAATATTAGCATCACTTGGAAAGTGCTTGACAACTTGGTCACACTATATAAATCCATGCAACCGGCAAGGATTCATATAGTGTGATCAAGTAACCGTTAAAAAAAAATAAATAAAAAATAACAAATGGTAAAAAATAAAGATTATACTTACCTTCCGATGGCCCCCGGTCTTTTCTCCCGTGTCCTGTCTCTTGCACTGCTCGCGGTGGTGTGATGTCAGATGTCGCGTGACCTGTCACATGACTAAATGACGTCATGGCAGGTCATTTCACATTAACGCGACCCATACAACAGAATGGACACAGCGGAGAAAACTCTGGGAGCCATCAGAAGGAGGAGTATAATGTATATTTTTATTTTAAATTATTTTTTTTACAGATTCTATGGTACCTGGGTCTGGATGAGAGAGTCTCCTCTTCTTCAGACTCGGGTACCATCCGCACATTGAATCGCTTAATATCCGCATGTGCACATGTAGTCATGCGGATATTATGTGATTCAATGCAAGTCAATGGCGGCAATTACGCTGCGTGTCCGCAAAATTAATGGACATTAAGCAAATGCAGATTATCATTGGGAACCATGGGGCACGTATTACCAACCGTTTAAGTGTTTTTGCTGCGGAAATTCCGTGGCAAAAACACTTGAAAAACGCATAGTGGGCACGCACCTCAGTGCCAAAGACCTGACATATAAATTCAGGGTCATAGACCAGCTGTAGCCTTGCACCCAGGGGACAATGGAGGCTGAGGCTGGAGTACCCCTTTAACTGGGCAGATTATAAACTGTTCCGAGACGACAAAAAAAAAAAAAATGAAAAAATAAAAAGAAGTTTACACAAGTGTGCACAAACCCCTGCAAAAATTTTAAAAAAGCCAGTACGATTATTAGGAATCATGAAGACATACTTTGCGATAGACAACACCAATTATGGCCGATTTCAGTCTCATTCCCGTAACAAAGCAGATGTGGAAATACTTGTGCAAGATGAGGGTCTGGACACAAGTGCAGATGAACAGCAGCGCCGTGTACAGGTACCCCCGCCAGCTCGGGGCATCTTTATCACCCACAAACTGAATAAGCAACCTAAAAAAATGAAAAAAAATAAATAAATATGACCAGAAAACACAATAAATCAATAGTGAAAAATATTCTAACAAAGCAAACAAATCTATAGTCCGTATCTAAAACAGCACTAAGCATTGTAAGAGGTCTCTATTGAACAATATCCACTTTAAAAAGAATTCCCATTTTTAACTATGTAGTTATTAAAGAAGTTGTCCACTACTTTTACATTGATGCCCTATCCATAGGATACCACTTGACAGCGGAGCCCCACAGGTGAGCACTTCCAGCCTGCGGCCGCCACCACCGATAATAGCTGATAGGCAGGGGTGCTGCGTGCGGGACCACGGCCGATGATACATTGATGCCCTATCCCAAGGATAGGGCATCAATGTTAAAGTAGTGGACAAACCCTTTAAGTCATTTTTGGGCTTATTAAAGGTTTTTTTTTTTTTTTAAAACCGAGATATTATGACCTATCCGGATCATATTAGATCAGTAGGGATCTGGCACGCGGCATCCAAATTGATCTCGATGAGAAAACCACAGCGCCGTACAATGTTTAGTGGTCATTCCGGGTACTGTAGATCAGCTGCCATTCTCTTCAATAGGAGGTGGGGGGATATCAAGTGTCTGACCCCTGCCAATCTGATATTTATGAACTTAAATAAGAATAGGTCATTCATATATTAGTCCTGGACAAACCCCTTTAATTAAAAAGCAGCAGCTGGGGCAGCAATACTTGGAATATCAGTAAATATGTTAAGTTTACATTGGTTTCAGCCACCAAAGCGCATATACCCTATGTCAGGGTTCCCCAACTCCAGTCCTCAAGGCCCACCAACAGGTCATGTTTTCAGGATTTCCTTAGTATTGCACAGGTGATGGAATTATTGCCTGTGCAGGTGATGCAATTATCACCTGTGTAATACTAAGGAAATCCTGAAAACATGACCTGTTGGTGGGCCTTGAGGACTGGAGTTGGGGAACCCTGCCCTATGTGATCGCTGCAGCCAAGTCCCTGATCTCAGGGCTATACAGTGCCGGGGGAGAGAGAAGAAATGGCAGGGTTGTAATAGCGGCTAATACTCCATTTTACTGCATAGTCCTGTATTTTGCCATGTGCAGCCGCCACTAGTTGGCGCTTAGGAGCTCTCTGTATATTGTGTTACTGAAGGCATTGTATATAGGGCATATTCACACATGAACCTCATTGTATTTTAAGCCGCGATTATCAAAACCCTAGAGCAAGAAACAGTCAATGTGTTACTTCTGCCCCTTTTAGAGATTGGTGGGGGTGTCAGCCTCTGGACCCCCCACCCATCAAAACAGGAGGCAGGTCTGTTCCAGAAATTGGGGAATATGTTGGCCAAGTTGAAGGGAATCCGTCAGCATGTTGTTGCTATGCAATCTAAGAGCAGTGTGATGTAGTGGCCGAGAGCCTGATGCAGATCTAGCAGTGCACAGAATGCTGAGCTCTATATAACTCCCCACATCACTGATTGGCAGAAAGCTGATAATCAGTGGTGGGGGCGGGGTTACACAGTGCAGTGGACTAGGAGGCATGAGACCCCTAGTCCTCTAGTGATAATCTCCTGCTGATAATAGTGATAATATTAAACATATGGCCTAGTACGGAATGCAACACAGGAATCAGGGTCTCTGCCCCTACTCATTCTGTTCTCAGATTACATTGCAAAAAGCAGATGAAGGTCTTATCACTCGAGTGCATAAAGGAGGACCAACTTTCCATGGTCAACCAGTCAGCAGGATAATGGCATTATTTGCACTGATGAAAAGGTCAGAGGGTGCGGGTCAGATCCTTACTTTAATATTCCTGGACCGGTAAACATCAAAAGATCATGAATGAATTTGAAGAAGAAGCTCATGAAAAAGTAAGGGCCAAAGGTTTTATATAAAGCTTTGAACAGCGACGATTTCACATCTCTCGTGGCTGCCTTCACGATCAGAGCCTCGGCCTCCTCAGTCTCATCTCCTGGCTCAGGCTGTTTGGTCGGTTTCTTAGGAGAATACATCATTTTCATTGGCAGCCTGTAATAGAAAGGATGACGAACTAATGGCAGTATAGAAAATAATCACATTCACTGATCTTAAAAAACACTGAGGAATGGAAACAAAGTCTGTCCTAAAAAGTTGCATCTTTTTTATTTATATAGTGATTGACTAATGTCAAACAAACTAGCTAAAACTAGAAAAGATTATTATATATATATATATATATATATATATATATATATATATATATATATATATATATATATATATATATATATATATATATATATATATATATATATATATATATATATATATATATACATATATATATACACACATACATACACACAAACACACACACTATATGTAAAAAAAAAAAAAAAAAAAAAAAAAAACAGTGGCAGTTAAAGGGTTAAACGTAGTGGGCTACAAACAAGGACTTTCGCCTCGCCATTAAAATTCTAATTCTATAGGGGCAGCTACCCACTCCATTAAAAAAAAAAAAAAAGGTTTGTCAAAAAAATAAAGTAAATCCTGTCCACTTCCCAGCTGTGACTGGTGGCAGTGGTCATTTGGCTAGTTGGCACATGATCAGCTGCGGGGAAGCGCATGGATTAGCGGACGACTACAACACCCATGACTTGTCATATTGATCACATTCACAGTACACACTTTTTAGCTTTCAGGTATTCTTTTTCCCAATTCCTGGCCAAGACAGGCACCACTTCTGTCGAGGTGTCTTCTTTGTTTAAAGACCATAAATCCTTGGTTTCCAGAGGGCGCTTGTATCCCTGGATCATCATACTATACAGAAGAGAAACAAAAATAGAACATTCTTATATGAAGCAAATAAACAGGATTGGCTACTTATTAACACGAGTCTGAATGCAGTCAATCACTGATACATGTTCCGGATACTACAAGGTGGTGACAGCAGGGAAGGTGCATTTCCTCCAGGATACGCTCTTATGTATAAAGCCTCCATGGATTACATCATCCAGCTGAAGCTAAAGCGGGACAGGGCCTGGAGTTTGATTTGGGGGGGGGGGGGGTGATTATGGGAAAGTTCCTCGCCTCCAGGCCATCTCGTTTTAGAATTGCAGCAAGTATAAAAAGTTAAGGCGAAGCTTACATGTAGCCATTCTGGTATAGGCAACATCAAGTTTTAAGGCAAATCTGCACAATTCTGGTGCAAGTCTGGGGCTCAAACTGCTGCATGGGTATTAAAGGGAATCTATTCGCAGATTTTGCTATGTAATCTGAGAGCAGCACAATATAGGGCAAGAGAGCCTGTTTCCAGCGATGTGTCACTTACTGAACTGCTTGGTGTAGTTTTGAATCCCTGTTTTATCTATTCTAGATCTAGCAGTTCTCTGAATGCTGAGCTGTGTACAACCCCGCCCACACCCCTGATTGGCAGCTTCCTGTGTACACTCTGGTGGAGGCGGGGTTACACCGATTAGCTGGACTGCTGTGCACATGAGACCTAGTCAAGAAGTGAAACTCTTGCTGATAAAACACTGATTGCATTGAAACTACAGCACACAGCCTAGTAAGATTGCTGGAATCAGGCTCATTTTCCCTATATGCTGCTCTCAGATTAGATAGCTAACAAATTAAATTTAAGCATTGACTTGGGGAGGGGGGGAGTGCCAATTCATGTGGCAACCACCGCGCGGCTGCTACTTGTCAACTCGACCTAAAGAAATGAGTAGTTGGGTCTAGAATGAGAGGTGCCATGTAGTCGCAGGGTCTGGGTCACTGTGTGAGTAGAAATTGTCCCCAGCACTGCTTGGCAGGAGTCAGAGCACAAACCAAGCCAAACTTCTACACCAGACCAGCAGGACTTTAGTTCATGGTTACAGCCTTTACCTCACTTGTACATTTAGTTCCTTACCTACTTATCCACCAGAAAGTAATTTGAGAGAGGAAAGAAGCACTTGATTCTGGACATGGATTCTAAGGAAGAAAAAATATATATAAAACAAGTTATAAAAAGTCTTATTTCTTCAGGCAAAACCAATGCAACTTCAATGGAACAAATCCCATGAGGCTCGTCTAGCTGCCTACTATTGGTGCTGTAGGTTGCAACAGTTTTAGATTTCCCTGCCTTGGCCGACCATACTAGTATAAAAACCACAATACAACAAAATATTAAAATCAGTAAAAAAAAATAAAAAATAGGTATTATACCCAACTGTTAAGGAGTTATTCTCAGAAATCCTATAAGATAGGGTATAACACATGGATCAGACCTATTGGACCCAATCCAGAGAATGGGGTTTTGTAAAGCTCTGTAGGAATGGAGCGGTGGCCATTCATGTACGCCACTATTGGACTATGGCGAAATACAATGCTCAGACAGCCTGAGAGAGAATGAAGTGGAGTGTTTCAGCGAGCACATTTATTTTAGAGCCCATTTTCAGGATCAACTGAAGTCCATGGTATGAGCACCTTTAAGGTTATACTAATTAGGCACAACTATAAAGGCCCCCATACACATTAGACAAACATTGGCCAATCCTGCTTACATTGCTAGGTTTGGCCAACACTAATGGGTATGAGAGCGTTGGCCGACTGATGGTCGGGTGAAATGTCAATGTTGTTCTCTTGATGGACAGGTCGGGTCACAAATTCCTCCACCAGCAGCCATTGTATGGGCAGGAAAGCTGCAGTCTGAAGAAAACTGCACTAAGGAGGAGGAGAACCTGGAACACTAATAGATTACTGAGCGCCACAAAATCATGTCCCCAATACATCTGATGAAGATAATGCGGCCAACCCCTTTAAATTCTCCAACCCATCAGGATTTTGGCTCCTCGTTCTGAGCATTCCCCGGGTGGGACCTTGGCAGACTGTTCTGTAGTTACTGGCACTTGGTTGTGAGTTTGTTCATTTCAAGCCTATTATAAAAGGCATTATGACGACACACTGCACCGAGATTATGGACTGTGTGTAGCAAAACAACTGCAGAAAAAAAGTGGCCTAATCTCCCAGGGGGTGGGGAGCAATCAGATCACAGATTTCTTTGTCTGATCTACACTGAAAGAAAAAAATATTGAAATAAAATCTGACTTCCTGCGATGGACGACAGGCCCGTTTCTACAAGACACTAGTGAAATATAAAACTTAAAGTTATCTCCTATCTGTTGGATAGGAAATAACTTCCGAAATGCTACGGATCACCCACCGATCAGGAAGCAGGTGTCTGAATGGTGCGGAGGTAGATCATGTGCACTGCCATTCCATTCATTCCAATGGGAGTGCCGAAGACCAGCTGAGCGCTGCACTCGGCCATCTCCGGCGGTCCCATTGGTATGAATGGAGTGGCAGTGCGCATGATCGACCACTGCCCATCCATTGTTATGGGAGTACCGAAGACCAGCTGAGCGCTGCACTCTGCTATCTCCGGCGGTCCCATTAGTATGAATGGAGTGGCAGTGCACATGATCGACCACTGCCCATCCATTGTTATGGGAGTACTGAAGACCAGCTGAGCGCTGCACTCTGCTATCTCCGGTGGTCCCATTGGTATGAATGGAGTGGCAGTGCACATGATCGACCACTGCCCATCCATTGTTATGGGAGTACCGAAGACCAGCTGAGCGCTGCACTCTGCTATCTCCGGTGGTCCCATTAGTATGAATGGAGTGGCAGTGCACATGATCGACCACTGCCCATCCATTGTTATGGGAGTACCGAAGACCAGCTGAGCGCTGCACTCTGCTATCTCCGGCGGTCCCATTAGTATGAATGGAGTGGCAGTGCACATGATCGACCACTGCCCATCCATTGTTATGGGAGTACCGAAGACCAGCTGAGCGCTGCACTCTGCTATCTCCGGTGGTCCCATTAGTATGAATGGAGTGGCAGTGCACATGGTCGACCACTGCCCATCCATTGTTATGGGAGTACCGAAGACCAGCTGAGCGCTGCACTCTGCTATCTCCGGCGGTCCCATTGGTATGAATGGAGTGGCAGTGCACATGATCGACCACTGCCCATCCATTGTTATGGGAGTACCGAAGACCAGCTGAGCGCTGCACTCTGCTATCTCCGGCGGTCCCATTGGTATGAATGGAGTGGCAGTGCGCATGATCGACCAACATTATTTACACCGGACACAAAATCTATGGGGCCCTAGCGGTTGTACCCCCAGCGATTGGAAAGTTATCCCCTATCCCAAGGAGAAGGGATTACTTCCATACTTGAGAATACCCCTTTAACGTCTGCAACAGTAAGTTTTACTTTCATTTTCCCCTTGTATTGAAGTGTAACACCCAATTGTCATTTTATTCATTCACCACAATACAACATTTTAAAGAAAAGATTATGTGACTATAGTATTTTATGGTGACTAAGACTAGATCATTCAGTAAAGCCCTTTACAGATGTCATCCTTAGTGTAGTGGTCAGGAGCGCATGGCTTCCGGGGCAGCATCTTCCTGGCCAGTGGGAGAGTAACAAGCTTTGCGTGCTCCCACGGAGGATTCATGAAGCAGCCTCGCTGGCCTCTGCCTTATCGTCAGCCAGCCTCAATGCAGCGCTTACAAGCGCCGTAGGAAAGAATTTGTAAGCACAGTCACCTTGGCCGCAAGTATAAGAGAAAAAAAAATAGTTATTGGGTAAAAATTGGGGCAAAATGTAATAAGTAACAATCAAATATATATATTTTTTCCCTTTTTTCAAAACACCAACTAAATACCCATCTAATAATAATAATAAAAAAAAAAAAAAAAAAAAAAAAAGAACAGCCCTGTAAAGACTGGATTTATGGATCATCCCTAACAAATCTATGCTCATCATTTATGCCAGACATAATGATTTTGTAGAAAACAATCTCCTATGTTCCCAGTAATTATCCCCCTCTGTGCATCACGTTACAGACTCCACCATTCAATATGCAGTAAGAGTATCAGGCAGAGGAAGGAATGTGGAAGATTACGTGTGCGGGGGTCCGCCCTAAGGAGGGAGAGTTACCGTGGGAGGAGGACATGATTGAGAGGCCTGCCACAACCCAGACTCACGCAAGAGGGCAAACTAGAAAGTAGGAATCTCACCGGAAACTAGAGAAACAGACCCAGTGATACGCATTACACCTATGTACATTCATCTACTACACCAGCGAAAAAAACAGATCACCGGACATGCAGAAATAGAATGGACTAATCTAAAGAAAAGGTTACGCTGATCCCAAAATGAAGGTTTTAGGTAATCTATCAAGTCAAAAAGGGTCCAGATATAAACACCACTTCTCCCATAAAGCCCACAGTCCTGGGAGCAGCATGTAAAGAATCACTCCGCCTGCAAAGGCCCAATACACCACCATAGCCCCGATTAATCACTCTGATTCTCCAGGTTTCTGGAGTCATTTGCTCATTAGGTAGCTTTATTCATTGCGCCTTGAAAGGGAATCTATCAGCAGGTTTTGCCACGTAATCTGAGACCAGCATGATGTAGGGGCTCAGACCCTGATTCCAACGATATGTCACTTGCTAGTCTGCATGTGGCCATTTTGAAGCAATCACAGTTTTTCTTGCTGTAGAGGTATCAGTGCTCAGAATGCTGTATAATCCTGCCCACACAAATGATTGGCAGCTTTCTGTCAATATACAGTGTACAGAGGCCAATCAGTGGTGGGGGCGGGGTTATGCAGAGCAGAAGGACTAGGATGCACGAGCCACCTAGTCCTGTAGTAATAATCTTTTGCTGATTTTATTGAAACCACAACACGCTGTCTAGTCATTTAAAATATTGCTGGAATCCGCGTCTCAGCCCCTACATCATGATGCCGTCAGGTTACATAGCAAAAAAACTTTTGACAAATTCCCTTTCATTTTTAAGATCTGGGCCACTTTTAAGTTGCCTCCCTTAGGCCATGTTTACACGTTATTTTTGTGAAAAAAAGCAGCATTTTACCGTTCCAGCAATGTGAATGAGATTTCTGGACTCCTGCATGTGTTGCTTAATTTTTTTTTTAATTGCAGATCATAAGCCGTTTCAAATCTGCAGCATGCGAATTCTTTCAGCGTTTCACAGATTTTAACGAATGGTTAAAAAAATTTAAAAAAAAACGCATCCTAAAACGAGCTTACTTTAAGTAGCGTATTTTCTGCCAATACATCAGTATTTGCAGTAGATTTTACTGCACCCACCCTCATTTAAGTCATTTTTTTAAATTTTTCTTGACAGCTTTGCTTATCTAAAAGGACTCCAAAAATCTATTTATTATTTAGAAATGTAGAGGATTCATGAAATGCAACTTGTATCAAATATCACTTATTTCTTTTAGCACAGCCCACTCCAGTCCCTGCCTTGAGTAAGGCTTCTGGCAGCGTTTTTAGTTTGGTGCATTTTTAAACAAATGTGCAACTTTTTAAACTATTTTGCATTAAATTCATGAACCATATTCACCACTTTTTTTTGAGAAAAAAAAAAAAATCAAATGATAAAATCAGGCCCAAGTCTTTCCAAGAGAAAAAAATGGAATTACTGCAGATTACCATAATATTTGTAGAAAGGGGGAGATATACAAGGAATAGTCAACCTGCATTAAGGATAAAGTTCTACAATTCCCAATACATTTTCTGTATCAATTTCCTTTGATTTCAAGATCACCGCTTGCAGATATTGAATGTGAACACAGTTATCTTTTACGTCCAATATATACCGTTCATAAGACACAGCTGTATATTGGCCCCCACATTAGCCCCTACACTATATGATGGCCCCCACATTAGCTCCCATGCTGTATAATGGCCATAAATTGTGGTGGGTCCACTACAGTAGCCCCTATATTGTAGGAGAGCCCCCTTTTCACTGTATAAAGGGCCTCCACAATGTAACATGCTGAGCACATGGCCATCACATGAGCGAGCAGAAAAGGTGGACTATGCGGCGCTGTCGGACCTTTGTAGAAGATCAATTTAAAGATGCTGCGGGGAGAGGGAAGAGTTGGGAAACCCCATGCATATTAGATGATCATGGACCTTTAGGTTTACCAAAAGCGCAATTCCTACCGCAGAATCCACTACTATACCTATGCCTATGTTAGAGCGGTGCACATTTTTGACAGCGTTTTTTTAGTCTTGTGTACTTTTTGTGGCCATGAAGGTTCCCATTTAATGAAAACAAGCAGAGCTCTTGAAAACGTGAGAAATTAGATTGGAAAACAGTATATACTTTATTGTGTAATCCGCTTTATTCTCGGAAACTACAATACTGCTATCAAATTCCCAATAACTGGAACCTGGAAGGGAGCAGTCTGGGGAATTACCCATCACGGAGGCGGTGAGGATTCTGGTAGAGTTTCTAATTCTCAAAATGTGAGATTACGCCACGTCTCACCTTCCACCCACGCACATTCCTGCCTCACCTGTTATTTATTACATTAGCAACGTTTTTTTGATTTGGGAATAAGTAATGCAAAGGATTTATAAGAAGAAAAGAAAATACTAATAGGGTTTGTCCAGTACTGGAGAACCCCTGCTTAATTAAATGCAGGGGCCTAGACAAAATAAATTGAGCAAGCAGTGGACAACCTCTAAGCCTAATAGCAGACAATCTCCATGGCTTCTGTGCTCCATTATCACCAGAGAATACTACGTGAAAATATCCAGCAGTCAGAGGAAAAGTACCAATTCTTATAAAATATAGAAACGACTGTCCCGGATTTGTATCCCATGGGATAGTAAGATTAGAAAAAAAGACACTTACCGGATCATTGACTCTTTCGGAGAAGAGAGGAGGCTGATCAGGGAAGGCGGCCAAAACCAGCTCCACCAACACCAACAGAAAGTAAGTGTAGAACGTGACGTCCCGGAACACATCCATACTGGCACCCTGCCGAGGGGGAGAAAAAGGGTGACATCTGAGGGCGGAGCAGCATCCCAAGCACATGGGGTAATGTGCAACACACCCCTAATACAGGACATGTGTGATGGAACACAGTGGGACTAAACAGCACTGACTTATTGCTAATATCATGCTCAGGCCTGTAAAAGCATGGACCTGTCTGATTTAAAGGGGTTGTCCAGGCTTGAGGATTAAATCTGTAGTCACTTTATGTAACTGCAGGCTTGTGAATCCTAGTGCACACAGAATTCTCCACTGCTGGCGGCAGGAGTGTTATCACAGTTATGCGGTCACATGCCAACTAGATGTGCAAGGCCTCGCTCAATACAAGAGAACTGAGCAAGGCACGTCTAGTCGGAACGTGACTGGAAGTATGCAAATTGCATACTAGCGGTCACATGACAAGCTGCTCCCAGCAAATCCTGACAGCGTACATAATGTTTGACAGATTAAATGTTGAAGCGCATGATATTTTAGTAGTTTATTATAAAGAATACTCCCGTTGCATAAACTAGAAATTCAGTATTGCAGTGGACTCTGTACTCCCTTCATGTGAATTAGAAGAATAATGGCAATCACTAAGGAGTTTAGTGATCACATGAAAGCAAGTCGGCAGGGAAAGAGCATTTATACAGGTCACTGCACTATGGAGTGATTTTATACATTACCAGTAATTTATGGTAAACTATTCTTTAGGTTATTCTTGCAGCTGATGCGGAATCTCTTTTTGAATAAAGATACTTTTAATGTCCTTATCCTCACAAGAAGCTCTGCAGATCTATCTGTATACACACACATACATATATACACACACTATAATTCTTTTTATTATTTTTTTATTATTATTCTTGATAATAGTCTTTCCATTTTCCATATTATCCTCTGTAAAGGTGTGTGTGTGTGTGTGTGTGTGTGTGTGTGTGTGTGTGTGTGTGTGTGTGTGTGTGTGTGTGTGTGTGTGTGTGTGTGTGTGTGTGTGTGTGTGTGTGTGTGTGTGTGTGTGTTTTCCAATTTTTATATTTTATGGCCGCCAGGCCATAAAATAGCCTCATACTTCCTTCTCTATACAGAAGCCTTTTCAGTATTCTCATCATCATCACAGACAGGATTACACTGACAAGCAGCACTTCTGCATATAGTAGATAACAAAGGATCCACCAATCATAGTAAGTGATGGTCAAAGCTCACATCTCTCCATTCACTATGACCTTTCCCCAGATTAGAGCATGCCCAGTTTATACTTCTGTACAAATAAACAGGGTTCGAGTCAGTCTTTTGCGGCTCAGATCCATGTAAAGTACAGGAAATGGGAGCCTTGGACAGCGTGAAAATTGCAAGTTTTTTTCTCTTTACATAGATATGAAAAAATATGCATATATTTCTGATGACATTTCCTATAACATGTTAATGAAAAGCTTAATTTGGCCTGCATTATTAAAAATAAAAATACATCGAAGCACATATCTTGTGCTGTGGACACAGATACATACCGGTTTTAAGGCATGGAGAACTTTGGACCTGAATATTATGATGGCACAAAGCAGAGCTATAATCCAGAAGTTTAACAAGACACCTGAAGACTGCACTCCTTTTATTCGCTCATACTGAATTAAAAAAGTGGCTAGCAGCTGAAAAACACAAATATAATAAATAATATTTATTTTATATAGCGTCAACATATTCCGCAGCACTTCATAATTAATGTACAGACAATTAAATTCAGTTTAAACAGTTACATTATTAGTGAGGTCCCTGCTCGCAAGCTTACATTCAACAAGGCAATAGGGGGACACAGTAGGTGAAGTGTGCTTGTTCTTTCAGGTCTGGCAATTATAATAAATAGGGATTTCCATATAAAGTTGCATGATCCGGTCATCAGCCAGTATGTTTAAGTGCAATAATCAAGTATCGAGTGCAGTTATCGTGTGCATGGAGGGTGTGGAGACAGATGAATAGTACGGTGCAGATTCTGAATAATATTTAGAAGGAGGGGACAGGGGAAAGTTGGTTTACTGAGTAGTTGAGGTGGTAGGCTTGTTTAACCCCTTAAGCCCCGAGGGTGGTTTGCACGTTAATGGCCGGGCCAATTTTTTCAATTCTGACCACTGTCACTTTATGAAGTAATTACTCTGGAACGCTTCAACGGATCCCCCTGATCCTGATTTTTTGTGACATAATGTACTTCATGATTGTGGTAAAATGTCTTCGATATCACTTGCGTTTGTGAAAAAAAGGGAAATTTGGCGAAAATTTTGAAATTTTCAAAATTTGAATTTTCATGCCCTTAAATCGAAGAAAAAAGTCACACAAAATAGTTAATAAATAACATTTCCCACATGTCTACTTTACATCAGCACAATTTCGGAACCAAATTTTTTTTTTATTATTATTATTAGGGAGCTATAAGGGTTAAAAGTTGACCAGCGATTTCTCATTTTTCCAACAAAATTTACAAAAACATTTTTTTTTTAGGGACCACATCATATTTGAAGTCACTTTGAGAGGTCTTTATGACAGAAAATACCCAAAAGTGACACCATTCTAAAAACTGAACCCCTCAAAGTCCTCAAAACCACATTCAAGAACTTTATTAACCCTTCAGGTGCTTCACAGGAATTTTTGGAATGTGGAAGAAAAAAATTAACATTTAACTTTTTTCACAAAAATGTTACTTTAGACCCAATTTTTTTTTTTTTTCGCAGGGATAACAGGAAAAAATGGACCCCAAAATTTGTTGTGCAATTTCCCCTGGGCACACAGATACCCCATATGTGGGGAAAAAACACTGTTTGGGTGCACGGCAGGGCTCGGAAGGGAAGGAGCGCCATTTGACTTTTTGAATGTAAAATTTGCTTGAATAATTAGCGGATGCCATGTTGCATTTCGGGAGCCCCTGATGTTCCTAAACAGTGGAAACCCCCCACAAGTGACACCATTCTGGAAACTAGACCCCTCAGGGAACTTATCTAGATGTGTGGTGAGCACCTTGAACCCCCAGCTGCTTCACAGAAGTTTATAACATTGAGCCGTAAAAATAAAAATTTTCACATTTTTCCCACAAAAATGTTTTTTCAGCCCCCAATTTTGCATTTTCATAAGGGTAATCGGATAAATTGCACCATGCAGTTTGTTGTGCAATTTCTCCTGAGTAAGCAGATACCCCATATGTGGGGGAAACCCACTGTTTGGGCGCACGGCAGGGTTCGGAAGGGAAGGAGCGCCATTTGACTTTTTGAATGTAAAAATTTGCTTGAATAATTAGCGGAAGCCCTGTTGCATTTGGGGAGCCCCTGATGTGCCTAAACAGTGGAAACCCCCCCACAAGTGACACCAACCATTTTGGAAACTAGACCCCTCAGGAACTTATCTAGACGTGTGGTGAGCACCCTAAACCCCCCAAGTCCTTTACAGAAGTTTATAACATGGAGCCGTGAAAATAAAAAAAAAATCAAACTTTTTCCACAAAAATTATGTTTGAGCCCCAATTTTTTTTATTTTCACAAGGGTAAGAGGAGAAAATGAACCCCAAAAACTGTTGTGCAATTTCTCCCGAGTACGCCAATACCCCATATGTGGGAAAAATAGTGTTTGGGCGCACGGCAGAGTTCAGAAGGGAAGGAGCACTGTGACTTTTTGAACGCAAAATCGGCTGAAATCGAGAGCAGATGCCATGTCGCGTTTGGAGAGCCCCTGATGGGCCTAAATAGTGGAAACTCCCCACAAGTGACCCAATATTGGAAACTACACCCCTCAAGAATTTTATAAAGGGGTTTAGTGAACATTTTGAACCCAGAGGTATGACACAGAATTTGATAACATTAGGTCATCATATTGAATAAGTTGTCTTGAGTTTGCATCAGGTACTCAGGCATTCACCATGTATCAAGGGTGCTCATGTGACACGCTCGAGTCCCCGCCCGCATGTTTCACAGTTATTAGACACCCAAAAAAATACATGCGGGGATCGCTCGTGCATGGCAGGCAATCCCCGCGAGGTTCTTTTGGCCACGAAGCATATGGGGCGGAGACTTGAGCATGTCACTCGAGCACCCGCGATACTCAGTGCATACCCAAGCACCCGATGCAAACTCAAGTAGCAAGCACCTACGCTCAACATTAGTTGCCATACCGTCATTTTATTTTTTTTTTTTACTTTTGAAAAAATTCCCAACCCTAACCCCAACCCTAATACAACCCCAACCCTAACCCTAGCCCAACCCCAGCCCTAACCCTATAGTTTATTTTTTACACCGTTCCTCGTGCGGTATAAGTGATTAGACGACTTTATTCTTCGAGTCGGTGTGACTACAGAGATACCAGAAACATATCAGGTTTATATGATTGACAGCTGTCACACACTAAAAGACGCATTTTTTTTGTAAAATCTAGTTTTTGAATCGCCATATTTTGAGAGCTAGAATTTTTCCATATTTTGGCAGACAGTCATGTGACTGCTTGTTTTTGCTGGATGAGTTGAAGTTTTTATTGGTGCCATTTTCGGGAACGTGACATTTTTTGATCGCTTTCTATTCCGATTTTTGGGAGGCAGAATAAACAAAAACCAACAATTCAGGAATTATTTTTTTTTTATTTTTTATTCTGCTCCGCGTGGTAAAATTGATAAGGCAGCTTTATTCTTTGGGTCAGTACGCTTACAGCGGTACCACATTTATATCGTTTTTTCTATGTTTTGCCGCTTTTACATAATAAAAGCAATTTTATAGAAAAAAAATTACTTTTTTGCATATTCTGTGAGCTATAACATTTTTATTTTTTGGCTGATGGAGCTGTATAGCGGCTTGTTTTTTGCGGGACGGTACCATTTTTATTTATATTCGTCTTTTTGATCGCGTGTTATTCCATTTTTTGTTTGGCGGTATGATGATAAAGCATTGTTTTTTGCTTTTTTTTTTTTTTTTACCGTGTTCACCGAATGGGTTAACTAGTGAGACAATTTTATAGGTCAGGTCGTTCCGGACGCGGCGATGCCAAATATGTGTACTTTTATTGTTTTCTTTTTTCAGAATATTTATTGATGGGTACATTAGATTTTTATTTTTGGTGGATTATTTTTTTTTATTTTTTATTTTTATAATTTTACAATTTTTTTTTTCACTTTGACAGTTTTTTTACTTTTATACTTTGTCCCACTATGGGACTTTCACTTTTTTTACTCTGATTGCCTGCATAGCATAGGGATGGAGCACTATCCCTGTGCTCTGCAGGCTGTCAGTGCTGCACAGGGAGAAGATAGTTTGGTCATGAACTGCGCATGACCAAAAAAAAAAAAATCTTCCTGCTGTCTGATGACCCGGATGTTGTCATGACGACATGGGGTTGTCATGACGACATGGGGTCGTCATTGCAACATCCGGGAAGCCGCGGCAGACAGAACTGGAGGCCGGAAGAGGCGAGTATTGCGATCACCTCCCCTTAGCCATAGCAATGCTGCGATCGACCGCTCCCTGCACATAGCACCGGGTGTCAGCTGGGACAATCAGCTGACACCCGGCGGCGATCGCGCCCGCACAGCCTGTGTGCGCGCGATCGCAGTGACGTATTAATACGGGTCAGGCTCTTAAAGCCCAGGGCACAGACGCGTATTAAAACGTCTTGGGCTTTAAAGGGGTTAAAGAGATAGGTTTTTAAAGTGCGCTTGAAGACGTGGGAGGCTAGGCATCAGTCAGATCGCCTGGGGTAGAGCATTCCAGAGAACTGGTGCAGCACGAGAGAAGTCTTGGAGACAGAGGTGCGAGGTTCGGATTATGGTGGATGTTAGTCTTAGGTAATTTGTAGAACGGGGGCACGTGTAGGGCAATAGAGATGAGAGAGGAGATATAAGGCGGTGCGGTGCAGAACTGTGGAGAGCTTTGTGGGTGAGAGCAATGAGTTTATATTGGACCCTGTAGCGAATGGGTAACCAGTGTAATGACTGGCACAAGATGGAGGCATCGGTGAAACGGCTGGATAGAAATAAGACCCTGGCTGCTGCATTCAGGACGGATTGGAGAGGAGAAAGTTTGGTAAGAGGGAGACCGATTAGAAGAGAGTTGCAGTAGTCCAGACGAGAGTGAATAAAAGCGACAGTAAGAGTTTTAGCAGTTTCAAAGGTGAAAAAGGTCGGATTCTGGAGATGTTTTTAAGATGCAAGTGTCAAGAGCGGGTGAGTGATCAGATATAGGGAGTAAAGGAATATTATTAATGTCAGGCAAAAGGTATTTTTCCCGAATTTTAAAAATGAGAGATGTTTTAAAAAAGAAAACCCCCCACCCCCTATCCGTTTGTAAGAAGACATAGAACTGCAGTGCTGGCCCCCACCCTAAGAATTTTTATTAGCATCCTAAACCCTCAGTGTAGCGCAGCTTCTAGCTCAAACTAGATGATTCCCTCCAAAATTCCCATTGTTTAAAAGCTTGTACAGTTAATGTAGAATTTAAAAACGCACATGACGGTCACTAACCCAGGGACCAGATTTTTGGAATGTTCAAATTTTCCTGGTTACAATGATATATTTTTCATAACTGGGATACCCCCAGAAAGCGAGGAATTGGTTTCTTAGCTTCTGAGCATCATAGAGAGGTCCTGTTTAATATCCATCTGCATGAAAATTAGTGACGGCCAACATGATGTCTCCATCTTAGATGTGGGACCCCCCCACACCAAGATATGAAATCTGAAGGTTTCTATGTTCTATGCAGCTGGGTGGTTTCACAAAACCGAGCCCCCGTGTGAGGTAGACAAAATGGGCGGTTCCTAATCATTTGGCCCTGTTACTAAAAAGCAAATCGGCCATTTTCAGGTCATTCTTCTCAGGGACGTCGGACGCTCGCACACCACGCGGCGTAGGAGAATCACCTCTAATTTCCGGGGAGCCGTCCCCCCCCCCCACAGAATCTGAGACCATCACCTTGTGAAACAGGTTTTGCTATTACTTATCCCTTTTATTTTAATAACTGTTTATGCATACATGTAAATTGTCTCCTTTATAATATCTTGTATATATTTTGTAAACATTGCCCCCCTTTTGGGAGTAAATCATTAATTATTTACCAGTTTCGTCCTTCTTGTCCTATGTCGAGCAAACACGTTCCTCACCCGCTAATTCACGTTACCTACCAGGTACCCGATCCACCTGTTAAGCGATCGGTGGTGGCAGTATACCAGTATTTATGTGATATTGTGGTTTGAGGGTGGCTGGTCGGAGGTATATATACGTTCCTGGAAGGAACTGGTGGTATATATACGTCCTGTCACATCACGTGCCGCAATAGTCGACATAAATTAGAGCAGCAGCACCCGTGCTTATCCTCGGTCAATACAGTGTTTGACCAGCAGGATAAGGGGGCGCCAGAGAGCTGCAAGGTCCGACCCAAAAGTGGGTGTCGTTTTCCTGACAATTAATATTAATAAAGTACACATACAATCCAACGCACCACGAATGAGCCTTAGTTAGTTTCCTTACCATAGTAATACCCAGCACAGTGGGGCTTACAACATACACTGGAGCTCGAGAAATACTTTGACTCCTTTCCCAGAAGGAGTAGAAGAGATCTGCCCAGCAGACCAGCCATAACAAGAACCCTAGAGCCTGCAAAGAGAAAAAAAAATAGTAAAATAAAAGCAAAAGTAATAGCACTTACACTAGCTAATGACCAAGAAATACAAAATCAATGGAGCCACTCGCATTACAATAAGCTCCTTCTTCACTCGATCTAATGAGACAGAGAATAGGGTCACTGACTATAAGCTTTACAGGTCAATTGCAGCCTCGTTTCCGACACTTCTCTAATTGTCGGTGAACAATTAAAACAAATATAAGCGAGTTTTAATTGCTCGCAGTAAGTTGGCGAGAACGAGACTGCAGGGAACATGTCTCCTGAGCACGGCACTAATGAGGTGCTGGGTGAGCGAGACCCTCCTAGTTCGGGAACTCCTAATATATCACAGATGTATTACCTGCAAAGTACCCTCACTAGAACTAGGACCACACTCCTCTTTTATCTGCATGTACACATTCATTTAAAGCAGCACTCCTCCTTCCATCAAAGTTTTTATCCCCTTACTATATTGCAGCCATCATATTATATAGCACGGTGTACTTACAATTGCTCGTTTTGCCTTTATACCCAGCTAATTATTTTCTCTTTTCCACTAGGTCTATCACATCACGTGATTAAAAACAGACTAGCTGAATCCTTCTAAGCTCTATGTAGAAACAGGAGGTCTCTTTTCCCACATGAGTCATCGGTAGAACTACAATTCTATATCACTGCAAAGCTCCTGGCCCAGCCCAGCTCAGCCCCCTCTTCAATAAGTAGAATTGTAGTTCTAATGATGACTCATGTAGGAAAAGAGACTTCCTATTGCTACATGGAGCTTAGAAGGATTCAGCTAGTCAGTTTTTAATCACGTGATGTCATAGACCTAATGGAAAAGAGAAGAATTAACTGGATAGAAAGGCAAAATGAGCAATTGTAAGTACACAGAGCTATGTAATATGATGATTGCAATATATAAGAGGATAAAAACTTTGATGGGAGGAGGAGGAGTGCTTTTTTAAAAGGCCATGGTCACCAGAGTTGTAACATTTTACAAATTAAATATTTGATATGGTGCATAACTTTGTTTTTGGCAGATTCCAACATAGTATAAAACATTATACTATTCACAACCCTATATTACTTCAGAATATACATTTTCCTGCATTCAATCTGGTTCAATGGCTCCCCAGTGATTGTCTTGATTATTTGTTCAATTTATAATATACCTGATTTTTATCATTGCGGATCTACCTTTCAAGTTACACTTGTCCTCTCCTTCTGGAAACATGCCTTATAATGTACCATATATTATAGGTATTATTTTCCCCCAATGTACGCATGGTCATAAGTGAGGTTTAAAGCATTTTTAATCAAAAGATCATATTTGTCCTATAAATCAAAATAGGATTGCTGACACAACATAACTATTCATATCATAAAGTTTAGTCTCAATCCAATCCAAATACAACTGGAGACCAAACTTAGCTCAGCAAAGCACAAAGTTTATTATTATTTAAAATATACATGTAGACATACAAATAAAAACGGCACCTCCAAACTGTGAGGGACCATATATAGCATCTAACCCAGAGGGCACATACTTATGGGATATACTGCTTCTGTTTAGTACACTAGAATACATATATTGCCCTCTATACTAAATTCTTAGGCAAAAACCAATACTACTGCTAATATAGTGTACAATAGTAACATACCGCAGCAGAAATCCAATCCAGACACTGGCGTGATGCAGAGTCCCTCGACCCCTATGCACGTTTCATCGTACAACTTCCTCAGGGGGCGTGGTGTTAGCCGGGAAGTGTGCTCATTTTATGTGTGGCATGGACCAATAGGGGAAATGAACACTATCACATGCTGTAATCCGCCTCTGACATTTCCGGCGCATGGTTACCCCGCCCGCATCTCCTAACCACATGACTTCCGGTTTCCGACCCGTGGAGCGAACGCCATCAACGCTCCCATGGCAACATGGGACGCGCTGCACGTATGCTCCCGCTATGGTCGGATTCCCCAAAGTCAGGAGTGCATGCAAGAGGGCACATGCGCACTGACAGATAGATTAGGATATATGTAATGTGTTGGGTGAGTGTGATACTTCAATAAAAAAATGAACTCATTTATTTTACTTGGTGCTATAAAAGTGAGGTAATAGTGGAATTGCATGTATCAATTAAAGTGAAAGCAGTGTTAAAAGATTATGTGACAAATGGCATATGAATCCATTATAACATCATAAATTACTACATGTGTGGATATGTGCATTATCCATTATATAAATTACACAAACATATTATTATATAATAAATAGAGAATAATATTGGAGGTGCCGTTTTTATTTGTATGTCTAGTATATAAGCAGTTTGAAGAGCAGTTGCTCACGGATCATGTGCATGTACAGTCATAGTCAGAAGTTGAGATTGACACAAATTTTGGTTTTCACAAAGCTTACTGCTTCAATTTTTATAGTGGCATTTTAAATTTACTCTATGGTTACAAAGAATAATCAGAAGAATAGCAAAGTCATTCCTTGCCATGAAAACAATCACAAAAAAAAACATTTTAACAGTATTTCAACCCTGCAACAAAATGACCTGCTTGCATTATTTTCAGTGATCTTCTCGTTAGCTCAGTAGAAAGTGTCAACGAGTACAAGGCAACCGATATCACGCTGTCATGCTGATTGAATTGTAAGCGAAGACCAATTGCTTTAAAAAAGCTGGTCCTTGAAATAATGGTTTTCTGTTAAACACTGTTACCATAAAGGAAACATACAATCATATTGCCTTGCATCAGAAGGGCTTTACAGGCAAGGACATTGCTGCTTGTAAGATTGACTATAAATCAACTATTCATCTGATCATTAAAGAACTTCAAAGACAGGTTCAATTGATGTGAAGAAGGCTTCAGGGCACCCAACGAAGTCCAGCAAGTGTCTGGACCATCTCCTAAAGAGGATTCAGCCACGTGATCGGTTCACCACCACTGCAGAGCTTCCTCAGGAATGGCAGCAGGCAGGTGTCAGTGCATCTGCACACACTGAGGTGAAGGCTTTTGGAGGCTGGCCTGGTGTCAAGAAGGGCAACAAAAGAAGCCACTTATCTTTGAGAAAAACATCAATTACAGACTGACATTCAGCATGATGTACAGAGATTGGACTGCAGAGGACTGGGGTAATGTTATTTTCTCTGATGAAGACCCTTCAGACTGTTTGGGACATTGGGAGAATGATTATAGATAATTTAGTGACAAAATGTATAATTGGTGGAGAAAGGTCCTAGATCCATCAAGTTCAACCTATGCGACTATGATTTTTCAGAGAAAAAAAGGTGAGCGATACCATGGGTCCTGTGTCTGCTTTTCATCCATGGAGGAGGCTCGCTCACAATTTTGCCTAAGAACACGGTCATGAATAAAGAATGGGATCTAAACATCCCCCAAGAGCAACTTCTCCCAACCATCCAGGAGCAATTTGGTGAACAATGCTTTTCCAGCATGATGGAGACCAAGTCACAAGGAAAAAGTGATAACTAAGTGCTCAGTGATCAAAACACTGACGTTTTTAGTACATGGCCAAGAAACACCCCAGATCTCAATCCCATTGAGAATTTGTGGTCAGTCCACATGAAGAGGGGGGACAAAAAAAATAAAAACACAAAATTGTGATAGTCTTCAAGCACTGATCAGGCAAGAATGAGATGTCAGTCAAGATTTGATATCTAGCTGCCAGGAAAGGGCAGAAGTCTTACAAAATTAAGGTTCAACACTATAAATGTTGAGTATTTGTATAAACTTGATGTATTTGTCAATAAAAGTTAAAAACTTATGACATGCTGATTGTACTTCCGACCTAAAAAGGTCTGAAAACACTGAAGCAGCAACCTTTATGAAAGCCAAAATTTGTGTCAATCTCAAAACTTTTGGCCATGACTGTACGGTGAGAAAAAGTGCTGTAGACATCTCACATAAGTAACGAGACTTGTAACTCGTATATTGGAAGAAAGCCTGAGCTGGGGAAAATCATCAGTACACAAGGTACTCGGCATGTCGCCAGATGAGGGATCACATGACCTGTATGGAGATATGTGAACCCCTATAATTGAGAAGTCATACGCAACATTAAAATGTTAAAGGGATTTAAAAAGGAAAAAAAAAAACACCTTTACAGGGGATTTCATCTAATTAGATGAACCAGTGCGTGATCAACAAGCAAACAATAGTTCCTCAGAAGTTATATGGCATTAGGCGTTTAAAAACTCCTAAAAAGTTTGGCGCTTTACAAAACCCTTTTATTTTAGGAAATCTGAAGCTTTTACTCCCTTCAACGCACATCAAAGTGATCTTCAGCCCTGTTTATATAAACAGATTTCTGGGGAAATCCCATGTTAAAAATTACTGGAAACTCCTAGATAATGTGCGGACTCCAACTGCACAGAAATAACTGGGAAATAAATGACAGAAAAGTTTCAATGAAGCCAATTCTATAAGTATGTTGTAACCACACATAATACTAGTCGTGGGGATGGAAGACATTACTAAATACCCCAGAACGAGCCCAGAATCTGTGAACCCAGAGCATCTGCCAGATACAAATATTCTTACACGGCTCGTTGTTTCCCAGATGTGATCCTATTATAGCCCGCAGAACGTGAAGCAAATAGCCAATAAAAAATGATGCTAACGTCATTCACACACACGTATAAATTCTTGGAGGGTCTCCAAACTAGAAAAATGTGCCACAAAAAAAGCGATTGTTGATGTTTTTGGGGTTTTTTTTTTAGCTAAAATGGATACCCACCTATTTCTTACGGGATCCTCCCCACTGGTCTTCTGTTTACATTGGCTGTAGCCAGTCCCTGGCCTCTGCGGCAAATATCACAAGACCACTGAAGCCAGCGATTGGCTGCAGCGGTCACATGGGGTATATGGGACTTCACCACTGCAGCAAAGAGAGAAGGCCACAGGGAAAGATCGGGAAATACAGGAGTATGTGTTACTGACTTATTTTACCTGCATTGCTGCCTCAGTGCAGATTTTACAATAACGTGGATAATCCCTTTAAATGTCAGATCACAGATGAGTGATCAGGAACCATCTTTCTGCTGACTAGTTTTGTTAATGCTGTGCACGTAGCCTCAGCACCCGGTTCCCATCTGACGACAGTGACGTCCACCATGCTCTCCTGACCACAGAGCTGGCAATCACTGGATGCTTTTGTGCTTTGTCTTAATGCAAAATCGTACAAACATAAGTAAACATCTTAATCACAATGTAGAGCCAGACCCAAGTTAAAGGGAACCTGTCAGCAGATTTATGCTGCCTAAACAGGCAGCATGAGCAAGACCAGTTCCAGAGTGACTGATCCAAGTAGCAGGTCCCCGTCAGCATCTCCTCACCCACTCAGCTACATCTGCAGGCCTGACCCTATACACATGCATGGGGAAAGAACTTTAAAGGGAATCTGTCAGTTTGCTGCGTCATCTGAGAGCAGTATAGTGTAGAGAAAGAGACCCCGATTCCAGTGATGTATCACTTAGTTTACTGGGGAAGCAGTGAGCTGCTAATCTGTGCTGGGGGCGTGTGATTGGACTTGGAGGCATGAGGCCAGTTGTCCTGCAGTGATAATTTCCTGCTGATAAAACACTGATTGTATTGAAACAACAGCACACAGCCTAATAAGTGGCACATCGCCGAAATCAGGGTCTCATCCCCTACAGCATGCTGTCTTCAGATTACATAGAAAAAAAAACCTGCTGACAGATTCTTTTAAAATCCAGCTAAGTGGGTAAGTAGAATCCAGAGGGACGTACATGTGTGACTAGTCACCTCATTCCTGCAGCACCTCAAGGTAAAATACAGGTCCAGGAGCCAGTTTCTGATTCATGCTGCCCATAGATCTGCTCTACAGTTCCCTTTAAGACACAGACCACTAAAACCCAACCACCATTTCCATTTCTGATCAGACTACGGTAACACTGGTACAGTTTAGCATTCATATCAAATCACAGCTGGAGCGCGGGTTTACCAACCCAAACTGTCGACATGATAGATCCCTATTATAGCGATCGTTAGGTTCATAAAGCCGGCGGACGGGCCAGGACTTGCCATCATAATATGGATGCCAAAATGTGCAATGATGATCATAATTATGAGGTTTTACATGGAGTATTGCATTATACCCAATTATAGTCAGTAAAATATGGACTTACAGTTTTGGCCTTACTGAGATGTGACATTCGGATGTAGCCCTGGTCATTGCGATGGAGGTATAAAAAGTAGAAAGGGAAGAAGAGCCAGAGGTAGATGCATGGAATCCATACCAGGACCGTATTCTGGAAGCACTTGGTGAAGTCGGGGTTTTCTGTATACCAGGTAACATTTGCATCCTATTAAAAAATACAAAAAACAATAGATGTAATTTTTTTTCTCGTAGGTAGAACCTAGGGTTTCATGTCACAGAAAAATCAGTGAGCCATTACAGGCAGCATTAATAGTAACGTAGAGGGTCCATGCACCGCCAATCTCAACATCCTCCAACATAGAGCTCTGTTCACATCTCATTGTCTGCCTCTATAAAGTGGTGACTTGGGCAATTTTCATTCTTGTGCTCTTATTTTTTTTCCTCCCTTTCTTCCAAGAGCCATAACTTTCTTCTCTCATAGCCATATACTTCTTGTTTCCTTATTGCACAAATATAGTTTTGAACGACATCATTCACTTGATTTATCACATTCATGGAGGTAGTCAAGTGGAAAAAGACAAGTCCTCTCATCTCAGTGTTGGAGACTTTCTACTATTTAGGACTAAGACATTAGACTAAGACTTGTCTGGGTCCTGCTCTGCACCCATCTATTTTGTGACCTGCTGCCACGCAAGGCAAGGGAAAGACTAAGTGCACGACGGCGGGAAGAGGGGGAGGAAGCCCAAACACTAGGGAAAGGGGGAGTGGAGACCCCTAGGCAGATCTGACAACACACTGACTCCCCTAATGTCCCTAAATAGGTTCCCACCCATTGCCAAGCAGGAAACCTAATCCCTGACTGCACCTAGCGATAGGCCCTAGATAGGGAGGGGATGGGATGAACACTAGTCAGCTCCCGCTGCAACTAAAGGCAAACAGGTAGACAGACAAGGGAATACACTTAGCTTGGGAAGACACCAGAGGGATAATGCCAACTATCCTCCAAGGGAACTCCAAGACACTACTACTAGCTGACTACTAGTACTTCAAGTCTGGACAGAGGAAAATAGAGCTATCACCGGGCACTCTTTGAAGAGACTGAAGGTATTTCTACATCCAGTAAGGGTGTGTCAATTTTCAGCAGAAGGTGGAGGTCACTGCTAGGTTCTAGAGAGAGCAGGATATCACTGCACAGCAGAGATGAAAAGGTCAAGAAGGTGCCTACAGAGCCCAGCGCAATGACCTTGTACAGCTGCATCCAGAACGACTGTATGTCTGTCACACCTGTTGGCATACACGTGAGGTGCACTACTAGAGTTAGGGCCCATCCTGATTGGGTACACCTTGTCGCAGTTGGATGGCTTTTACACTTTTATCCCAAGTCATGTGGCAAGGCTTGTTAAAGGGTTGATAGTGACTTGTAGGATTGCTACTTCCAATAGGTGGCACTAGAGTTCTAGTCCTCTTCCTTTCAGAAGAGGCAATTTGCATATTTAATTTCCCAGAAGAGAATTGCATGGCTTACAAGCCTCCCCACATTGGCATGTCACTCTCCACAAGAAGAAACATAGATCCATGTACTATTACTATTATTTAGTTACTGCAGGGTATTTGCTCATTGTTTTTATCCTATATTTTGTTTGTTAATAGCCACAGTGTGAATTTGCCCCTAAACATTGCACTTACACCAACAATTGCATGCCCATTTTTTTTGGTTTTGCTTTAGTTTTTTTTTGTACATACAGGGGCATGTCTCCCCCTTTTTAGGCTGTGCGCTGTCCACAGGCAGGTGTAAAACAGTCAGGTCTGGGTCCTGCTACTCCCTGTCTATTTTGAGGCTTGCTGGTACATATATGAGGTGAACTACAAGAGTTAGGGTCCATCCTGATTGGGTTCACCTTGTCGTGGTGGGATTGCTTTTACGCTTTTGTTTTAAATCAGAATAGTGTTAACGAGGTACCCTGTGTTATTTACATGTACTATTACTTTTTTATATACTTACTGCAGGGTTTTATCTAGGCACAAAGCACTCTCCCTTCTTAGAAAGAAGAGTTTCCCCTTTGATAGCAGGTGTAAATCCCAGGGGTCTGGCCGCCATCCAGGCTCTTACAGTGCGGTTAATTTACGGCATTCAGCATTGTTTATACACAGTGGAGGGTTTCATAGAAAACACAGACAGAGGTCACGGAGTATTTCGGATTTGCTTAGTCATGCTGTGTCATCGCACACAGCACAGTCCTCGTGAGCTCCGGATGAACGGGATTCTGAAGAATCACCATTACATCGCAGAGTCCTTCATAGCTGCGAGACCATTAGAAAGTCTACAGAGCCTTCCTAATATTTACACTGGCAGGAATCGTGGTCAGTAACTGGGGAAGGGAATTTATCAACAATTCAAGCTGAGCAACATTTTTTTCTGTAAACTAGTATTTAGACACAAAGGGGACTGGCCACAGATCCAGACCCACAGTCAAGCTCACGCCGCCAATCCAGAACCACAATCAAGCTCACTACACCGATCCAGACCCACAGTCAAGCTCACGCCACCGATCCAGACCCACAATCAAGCTCACGCCGCCGATCCAGACCCACAGTCAAGCTCACGCCGCCGATCCAGACCCACAGTCAAGCTCACGCCGCCGATCCAGACCCACAGTCAAGCTCACGCCGCCGATCCAGACCCACAGTCAAGCTCACGCCGCCGATCCAGACCCACAGTCAAGCTCACGCCGCCGATCCAGACCCACAATCAAGCTCACTACACCGATCCAGACCCACAGTCAAGCTCACGCCGCCGATCCAGACCCACAATCAAGCTCACGCCGCCGATCCAGACCCACAGTCAAGCTCACGCCGCCGATCCAGACCCACAGTCAAGCTCACGCCGCCGATCCAGACCCACAGTCAAGCTCACGCCGCCGATCCAGACCCACAGTCAAGCTCACGCCGCCGATCCAGACCCACAGTCAAGCTCACGCCGCCGACCCAGACCCACAGTCAAGCTCACGCCGCCGACCCAGACCCACAGTCAAGCTCACTACACCGATCCAGACCCACAGTCAAGCTCACTACACCGATCCAGACCCACAGTCAAGCTCACGCCGCCGACCCAGACCCACAGTCAAGCTCACGCCGCCGACCCAGACCCACAATCAAGCTCACTACACCGATCCAGACCCACAATCAAGCTCACTACACCGATCCAGACCCATAGTCAAGCTCACTACATCGATCCAGACCCATAGTGAAGCTCACTACATCGATCCAGACCCACAGTCAAGCTCACTACATCGATCCAGACCCATAGTGAAGCTCACTACATCGATCCAGACCCAGACTCAAGCTCACTACATCAATCCAGACCCATAGTGAAGCTCACTACATCGATCCAGACCCAGACTCAAGCTCACTACATCAATCCAGACCCAAGGGGTGAAAAATGCTGCAAAAAATGTGAGAATTGACATGCTGCAGATTTAAAGAAAAAAAAAACAAAACAAAAAAACAACAACCCACATTTGATGATTAAAGGGAAAAGAAAGCAGATTTCAGAAATCTCAATGTATTGTAAAACAGTTTTTTTTGGGAAGGGGGGGGGGTTATGCATGAAAAATACACTGAAAAAAATGCTACAAATGCTCAACGTGTGCACAAGCTGTTAGACGTCATTCCTATGGACTTTTGCTATGAAGACTTGTACAAAAATAAATAATGAAAAATACTAACTCAAATGCCACAATCTGGAGCATTAGTAATAATAATTTATTTTAATATTGATAAATCAGAATGACCACAGGCAGTAAAGTAAAAAAAAAAAAAAAAAAAAAAAGTCAGAAGTAATCCTGTAATAATGGAAAGTTACTTGAATACACAATGCAAAGGGCCCCATAATGAACTCCATGAACTCTGCAAGTCTATCTGCGGCACCTTCAGAGAAGAGGCCCACTTCCTCCTGCAGGGGAACAGGATCCAGCCGTGTTCCGCCACACGTCAAATGACAAACTCAAGATAAAGGGACATATTTAGTGTCGGCCTCTGACCTGCAGACATAGCACATTACTACATGCTCAATGACCACTATACGCAATGTATTAGCAAAAGGGAGAAAGCTGTAGAAAGTATGTGTTAAAGGGGACCCGTCACCAGATCAAAGGTGGCCAGTTTTTGCTCTTATGTTCTCACTGCTCCGCTGAGTTTTCTGGGATTTTTATTTTTGTAAATCCGTCATACGGTTTCAGAGATATGGGCTTTCTTACTTAGTGCTAATTGTTCTGGCCTTTACAAGGAGGTGTGGCTCACAGAGTGCAGAGAAGCCTAAGGACATGCCCCCGATAAATGAGCCACACCCCCGATAACAGCCACGCCCTTCGGTAAGGACCATAAAAATGAGCACTAAATAAAAATGCCCAAATCTTTGAAACAGTATGGTGGATTTAGGGGAAAAAAAATAAAAAACTTAATACTCAGGGAAGAGGCATCGGGAACAAAAGAGCAAAAACTGCCTGCTTCTCACCTGGTGACAGATCCTCTTTAAAGGGGTGGCCACTTTTTAAAAAAAAAATGTGTACCTTTAGATGTGTTCTTAAAGCTTCGCAGATGTCCCCATTTCATCCTTTTCCAGTTATGCTCAAGACAGGCGAGAGCTTCCCATTTTAAGTGTCATGTTTAAAGGGGGGCTCGCTGACAGCACATTTCACTGGCCAAGCCAGCCCCCTTCTCTGTCTAGGTTTCAGCTGTAACAAAATGGTGGCTGGCTTAGTTTTTGAGTTGAGCCCCTTCTCCGGGAGCTAGCTTAGCTAGTGAAATAAGCACTCAGGCCAATTTACACACATCACTAATAACGTGGGGTTTTGCAGTCTTGCCAAAAGCAAAAAAGGCACAGTCGTATGGTAGATCCAACATTATGTGCCGTCTTTCATACTATTGCCCATAGACTAAAGACCACCTGGTCTCTGTGGGTTTCAGCTTCTTACACCCCAGTGATCAGTGGTTAGTGCACATCTACCGGTCCATTACTCCTGTAACATCCAATACAGGGGGAAGGTAGAACTTCATGCCGGCCAATGAAAGGGATGGATTAGAACGCATGAAAGAAAATATTAAATATAGCCTTCTTCCAATTATATATATTTCAGTATGGACTAATAGCAGTCGGAGGTGTCGCTCATCTACTGCAAAATCTCATTACGCCGCTGCGCTGCTACATAACTATAAAAAGCTGCGCTGCTACATAACTATAAAACGCTGCACTGCTACATAACTATAAAACGCTGCACTGCTACATAACTATAAAACGCTGCACTGCTACATAACTATAAAACGCTGCTGTAGCATCGGCGTCTCTGCCCCGTTCTAGGCAGAGACGCCGTCCCTCTCACCTCCCCGCTCCTGGCGCGGCGTCCTCCAGCGCTGCTCTCCCCGCTGCTTTCGGCACGCGCTCCTTCCCCGGCAGTGTGCTTAGGGCGCGCGCGCGCTCCCCCTCTCTTAAAGGGACCGCGCGCGCCGTCCTAAGGAGTCCCCGGCCAATTGCCGGAGGACCTCCCATATAAAAGGCACCTCCTCCAAAATGGAGGTGCCCGAGCAATGTTGTAGCACTGTTCACTACTCTGCTTCAGCCCTCAGGTCCCGTTGCCAGATACCTGCCAGATACCTGCCAGATTCCTGCCAGATTCCTGCCAGATTCCTGCCAGTCTGCTGTCTAATTCCTGCCTGATATCCTGCTACCTGCCTGCTAGCCTGAGGTCCGACGGTCTGCCTTACTACTCCTGTCAGTCTGTCTAAGGACCAGCTTGCCCGCTCACCTGGGAGCGCACATCAACTACCTGCCTGCTTGCCTGAGGTCCGACGGTCTGCCTTCCAACTCTTGTCAGTCTGTCTATGGACCAGCTTGCCCGCTCACCTGGGAGCGCACATCTGCTACCTGCCTGCTAGCCTACCTGGAGGCTCTGCCGTCACGTGCTGTGACCACCCGCCTGTCCAGAGACTTCTGCCCACTCACCTGGGAGCGCTCATCTGCCGCCTGTCTGTTGGTCTTCCTGGAGGCTCCGCCGTCACATGCTGTGACCACCCGTTTATCCAGAGACTCTCGCCTGCTCACCTGGGAGCTCACGTCTACCATCAGCCGCCACAGGTCGTACCAACCCTTTACCCAGAGACTGCCCCAGTCACTTGCCGTGACCATCTGCCCGTTCACCCAGAGACTGCCCCGGTCACTTGCCGTGACCATCTGCCCGTTCACCCAGAGACTGCCCCGGTCACTTGCCGTGACCATCTGCCCGTTCACCCAGAGACTGCCCCGGTCACTTGCCGTGACCATCTGCCCGTTCATCCAGAGACTGCCCCGGTCACTTGCCGTGACCTCCTGCCCGTTCTTCTAGAGACTGTCCCGGTCACCTGCTGTGACTGCCTGCCTGGTCGCCACCCGCTCCCTTACAAGGACCGCCCCCTTGTATAGTAGCTCAGAGGTTCCGCCTCCCAGACCCGTTACAGTTTGCTCGGGCCATGGAACCCGGTGGCCCCCAAGCTCCCTCGCTCTCGGACCTGTGTCATGAACTGTCCCGTCAGAGGTCCCAACAGGAGTCCATCCTGGGTCACCTGCGGAATGTCAATTCTCGCCTGGACACTCTGACTGCTCCGCCAGCAACCTCCGCCAGTGCCATGACTCGCAATCCGGCAGCTCCACTGCCCACTAATAACATGGTATCCTACCCCGGACCCCGGCTTTCTGCACCTCCTCGTTTCGGAGGCGACTCCGCCCAGGCTCGGGGCTTCATAAATCAGTGCACCCTGCACTTTGAACTCCTGTCTCACCAGTTTAACTCCGACAGGGCCAAAATTGCCTTCATCATGTCCCATCTCACCGGAGAGGCCCTGGCCTGGCTAAATCCTCTATGGGAGAGAGGAGACCCCCTGGTGTCCGACTTGCCTGCCTTTCTCACGGCTTTCCGGAAAGTCTTCGAAGAACCCGGACGGAAGACCTCATCCGCATCATCTCTGCTACGCCTCCGTCAGGGAAGTCTCACCGTGGGCCAATATGCCATACGGTTCCGTACCCTTGCCTCGGAGCTGGCCTGGGATAATGACGCTCTGGTTTCTGTCTTCTGGGAGGGTCTGTCCGGCCATATAAAAGATGAACTTGCCGGTCGGGATATTCCTACCACTCTCGATGACCTAATAACTCTTGCCACCCGGATTGACCTGCGGTTCCAGGAGCGTGCCAAAGAGGTCACCCGTGAGAGGAGGTTTCCACGTCTTGCTCCTACTTTTCAGAAACCCGTCACTCCCTCCGTCTCTCCTCAGCTACACTCTCCTGAGCCTATGCAGGTTGACCAGACCAAGATGGTCGGTTCTCGCCAAGAATCTCGCCGAGCCGAGGGAAGCTGTTTCTATTGTGGCAGTATGAAGCACTTCATCCGTTCCTGCCCGGAAAAGCCGGGAAACGCCAGTGTCTAGGACCACTCGGAGAGGTCGTCCTAGACAAAAGTAAGCCCTCTCCGTCTCTGACCTTACCGGTCTCTATTGCTTGGGGAGAAAACCGTCTCTTTGAACTCGCCCATCTGGATTCTGGAGCTGCTGGAAACCTCATCTCCCAGTCTCTGGTAGAGAGATACCATATTCCCACCAAGTCCCTGGCTGAACCATTGTCAGTCGCCTCCGTGGATGGAAGACTTCTCTCGGAGACCATCCTGCTCGTCACCGAACCCATAACCCTGCAGGTGGGAATGCTGCACTCTGAGGAGATCTCATTCCATGTGCTGTCCGGACTTTCTCACTCCCTGTTGCTAGGTCTACCTTGGCTCCAGACACATGAACCCGTATTGAACTGGCGGTCCGGTGAAGTACTCCGATGGGGTCCTGACTGCCATAGGACCTGCCTGGTCCCGGTCCGTCCACTTCGCCCTCAGCCTACTCCAGCTAACTTACCTGGTCTCCCGGCTCCCTACTGGCCCTATGCGGACGTCTTCAGTAAGAAGGAAGCTGAGACGTTGCCACCCCATAGGCCATACGATTGCCCGATCGACCTGGTACCTGGCACCACTCCTCCCCGTGGGCGTATCTACCCGTTGTCTGCAGCCGAGACCCGAGCCATGTCTGAGTACATTGAAGAGAATCTGGCTAGGGGATTTATCCGAAAATCTACCTCCCCGGCTGGAGCCGGATTCTTCTTTGTCAAAAAGAAAGACGGCTCGCTACGTCCCTGTATTGACTACAGAGGACTCAATCTCATCACGGTAAAAAACAAAATATCCCCTGCCACTCATCTCCGAATTGTTTGACCGTCTCAAGGGCGCCAGGATCTTCTCCAAGCTGGATCTACGAGGAGCGTATAATCTGGTCCGTATCCGTCAAGGAGACGAGTGGAAGACGGCATTCAATACCCGGGACGGTCACTACGAGTACCTTGTGATGCCCTTCGGTCTCTGTAATGCTCCCGCGGTCTTTCAGGAACTAGTCAACGACATCTTCCGTGACCTCCTGTACTCCTGCGTAGTGGTATACCTGGACGATATCTTGGTCTTCTCTCCGGATCTCCCCACACACCAGAGGGATGTTCGTCAGGTCCTGCTTAGGCTTCGGCAGAACCACCTTTACGCCAAATACGAGAAGTGCCTCTTCGATCAGACCTCCCTTCCGTTCTTGGGCTATGTCATCTCCCAAACAGGTCTGCAAATGGATCCCGAGAAGCTCTCTTCCGTTCTAAAATGGCCTCGTCCTGAAGGTTTGAAGGCGATACAGCGATTCCTGGGCTTCGCTAATTATTATCGTCTTTTCATCCCACACTTCTCGTCTCGGACTGCTCCCATATCTGCACTTACCCGTAAGGGGGCTAACCCCAGGACATGGTCGCCTGAAGCCGAGGAGGCCTTCCTTTCCCTAAAGAAAGCCTTCGCCTCTGCTCCCGTCCTGCACCGTCCGGACTGTAATAAACAATTCTACCTGGAGGTTGATGCCTCCTCCTCCGGAGCCGGAGCGGTGCTCACCCAGAAGTCTTCTACCGGGAGAATGGTAACGTGCGGCTTCTTCTCCAAAATCTTCTCCTCGTCGGAGCGCAACTACTCCATAGGAGACCATGAATTGCTAGCCATCAAATTGGCACTGGGAGAGTGGCGCTATCTGCTTGAAGGGGCTCTCTACCCGGTAATTATCTACACGGATCACAAAAACCTGGCATATCTCCAAAATGCCCAGAGACTCAATCCTCGCCAGGCCCGGTGGTCGTTGTTTTTTGCCCGCTTCGACTTCATTCTTCATTTCCGTCCGGCGGACAAGAACGTCAAAGCTGATGCCTTGTCCCGGTCCTTCCTGTCCTCCGATCAAGAGGAGGAACCTACGCACATCATCGACTCCTCCAAGGTGATGAATGTGGCCCCCTTGGATCTGACTCGTCTTCCACCCGGTAAGAAGTTCGTAGCTGTGCCAGATCAGGAGAGGGTTCTTCGCTGGGGACATTCTTCTAAACTAGCTGGCCATGCTGGCCAAAAGAAGACCTTCCAACTTATTACCCGGCATTACTGGTGGCCTACCCTGCGTAAGGACGTGGTAGACTTCGTCGCGGCCTGTTCATCCTGTGCCCGTAACAAAGTTCCCCGACATCTACCTGCCATCTCCTGCCCCTTCCCGTACCTGCTGCTCCTTGGCAACACATCGCTATGGAGTTTATCACCGACCTTCCAGTTTCTGCCGGTTGCACTGTCATTTGGGTTGTCGCTAACCGTTTTTCTAAGATGGCCCACTTCATTCCCCTGCCTGGTCTTCCGTCTGCACCCGAGCTGGCTAAAGACTTTATCCGCCACATCTTCCGTCTCCATGGTCTGCCCCTCCACATCGTGTCGGATCGTGGGGTTCAGTTCACCTCTCGCTTCTGGAGAGCCACATGCAAGCTGCTGGACATTACCCTGGATTTCTCCTCCGCTTACCACCCTCAGTCCAATGGTCAAGTGGAGCGGATCAATCAGATCTTGTCCAGCTACCTCCGGCACTTCGTTGATGCTCACCACTCGGACTGGGTGGATCTCCTACCATGGGCCGAGTTCTCTTATAACAACCATGAGAGCGAGTCCTCTTCCAAATCCCCGTTCTTTATAGTCGGTGGCCAACATCCCCGGATTCCACTTCCTGTCTCCGTTTCTGTGGACAACCCTGCTGCGGAGTCTCTGGTCAGCGAATTTTCTACTATTTGGGAGAGCACCAGGTCCGCTCTTCTTCTCTCCTCTGAGCGGATGAAGAGATATGCTGATAAGAGACGTCTGGATCCGCCCCAATTCCGTCCGGGAGACAAGGTTTGGCTCTCCTCCAAACATGTGCGGCTCAAAGTACCCTCCTACAAGTTGGGTCCTCGATTCATC
Source organism: Phyllobates terribilis (assembly GCF_046119375.1). Classification (NCBI taxonomy): domain Eukaryota; kingdom Metazoa; phylum Chordata; class Amphibia; order Anura; family Dendrobatidae; genus Phyllobates; species Phyllobates terribilis. Next base: position 219,649,362 of record NW_027362769.1, on the reverse strand, counting down.
GGCCCCTTCGAAGTCCTCAGGCAAATTAACCCTGTGGCATACAAATTAAAACTCCCGGCCACCCTACGGATCCCCAACTCCTTCCACGTATCTCTCCTCAAACCCGTTGTCTTTAACTCTTTTTCCAAAAATCCAGGTGCCCCTCCTGCTCCGGTTTCCGCTGATGACATCTTTGAGGTAGAGAGTATTCTGGCCTCCAAGAGGGTAAGAGGAAAAACCTTTTTTCTGGTAGATTGGAAGGGGTTTGGTCCTGAGGAGAGAACTTGGGAACCCAGGGAGAACATCAACGCCCCGCTTCTCCTTGAGAAATTTCTTTCTGGCCAAAAAAAGAGGGGGCCTAAAGGGGGGGGGGTACTGTAGCATCGGCGTCTCTGCCCCGTTCTAGGCAGAGACGCCGTCCCTCTCACCTCCCCGCTCCTGGCGCAGCGTCCTCCAGCGCTGCTCTCCCCGCTGCTTCCGGCACGCGCTCCTTCCCCGGCAGTGTGCTTAGGGCGCGCGCATGCGCGCTCCCCTTCTCTTAAAGGGACCGCGCGCGCCGTCCTAAGGAGTCCCCGGCCAATTGCCGGAGGACCTCCCATATAAAAGGCACCTCCTCCAAAATGGAGGTGCCCGAGCAATGTTGTAGCACTGTTCACTACTCTGCTTCAGCCCTCAGGTCCCGTTGCCAGTTACCTGCCAGATACCTGCCAGATTCCTGCCAGTCTGCTGTCTAATTCCTGCCTGATATCCTGCTACCTGCCTGCTAGCCTGAGGTCCGACGGTCTGCCTTACTACTCCTGTCAGTCTGTCTAAGGACCAGCTTGCCCGCTCACCTGGGAGCGCACATCTGCTACCTGCCTGGAGGCTCTGCCGTCACGTGCTGTGACCACCTGCCTGTCCAGTGACTCCTGCCCGCTCACCTGGGAGCGCTCATCTGCTGCCTGTCTGCTAGCCTACCTGGAGGCTCTGCCGTCACGTGCTGTGACCACCCGCCTGTCCAGAGACTTCTGCCCAATCACCTGGGAGCGCTCATCTGCCGCCTGTCTGTTGGTCTTCCTGGAGGCTCCGCCGTCACATGCTGTGACCACCCGTTTATCCAGAGACTCTCGCCTGCTCACCTGGGAGCTCACGTCTACCATCAGCCGCCACAGGTCGTACCAACCCTTTACCCAGAGACTGCCCCGGTCACTTGCCGTGACCATCTGCCCGTTCACCCAGAGACTGCCCCGGTCACTTGCCGTGACCATCTGCCCGTTCACCCAGAGACTGCCCCGGTCACTTGCCGTGACCATCTGCCCGTTCTTCTAGAGACTGTCCCGGTCACCTGCTGTGACTGCCTGCCTGGTCGCCACCCGCTCCCTTACAAGGACCGCCCCCTTGTATAGTAGTTCAGAGGTTCCGCCTCCCAGACCCGTTACAGCTGCGCTGCTACATAACTATAAAACGCTGCGCTGCTACATAACTATAAAACGCTGCGCTGCTACATAACTGTAAAACGTTGCGCTGCTATACAACTATAAAACACTGCGCTGCTACATAACTAGGCAGATCTGCTGGCACAACTGGAAAAGCCAGACAACAATTCAGAGGAACTAATAAATGTGGCCATTAGTCATTATGGGAACAGACAGCTATAAATAGGAAAGAAATTAAGCTGCCAGAGGAGGAGGACTCCAGCACTTTTCTGATTTTAGGAGAAACCATTCTATAAAAGAAGGGCATTGATATTGGGGTGACCATTCATTTCACGTGATCAATGTCTTGCACTTCTGATCCAGAGAAGCCGCAGGGATAGGAGGGAGGGAGGGATATTTGGAGGCACGAATGTTACTTGGGTTATGGGAAATTCTTACACAGAAGAGTGGTTTCACCCGCACATGAGCGCAGCCAGGAAATATTGCAAAATCATCTGCAAGGGAAGAAAATAAAATCACTCAAGGCCAAATAACCACGTACATTTCCCCTTCGCTGTGGAGTTTAACCAATGTCTGCTCATTCAGTCGGGTGGTGGGGGGAGAAAAAGCTGGAATTGTGCTTGATGGCATCATGTAGTTAAAGGGCTATCTCAGTTACTCCTAGCCGAGATGATAAATCCTCTATATAGTGCAGCCAGGGGCCAGGATTACAGAAATAGTCAGCGCAGCATCGTTTCCGTCCCTCCCTTTCTGCTTCTTACTTTCCAGAAACCCTGGTCCCCTCATTTAGAAGCATTCCCATCTCAGACATAAGGAATGTCCCTTTAAGCAGAACTGCAGCAATCATGCACATACATATTTTGTAATGCATGAATATTGCATTTTTACTATATGGGTCACTTTAGGTTTACAATAGTAAATGACAAATGCATATTAAAGATAATCAATATAAGAACGGTGGACACCCCCAGACAGCCGTTTGCTGCTCCCAGACTGCTGGATGTATACAGCATGGCTCCGTAATTTGTCAACTGTCCCTTCTTGGGGGCCGTAGCTCCGCTCATTCACCTCAATAGGAGCTGTGAAGCAATACTCGACAGCAGCCACTCCACAAAATGCAGAGCTGTACTGTTTCAAACCCTAAGGCTATGTTCACATGTTGCGTTTTTGCGCAAATTTATGTAAATTAAAAGCTGATTTTACAATACCAGAAATCTCATGCACATATTGTTTTTTTCCCTGACTGATTAGGAAAACTGCTGCATTTTTGCAAACTGCAGCAGGTCACATCTTTCAGCCATAGAAAGTAATGAGCAAGTGAAAAAGCGCAGCAAAAAAAAAAACACACACAGGTATCAGGTTTTGCTGTTTTAGTGAAGAAAAGCAGGTACAGCTGTATAAGAAACCCATTTATTTTTGTGATTTTTCCCAAGGTTAATCCATTATGTCTTGGTATGGTCATCTGAGATGGCAGTTAGGATTAGTACAGTTTAATTAACCCCTTCATGACCGGAACAATTTCCATTTTTTGCATTTTCGGTTTTTGCTCCCCTTCTTCCCAGAGCCAGAACTTTTTTATTACTTATTCACTATGGCCCTGTGAGGGCTTATTTTTTGCAGGACGAGTTGTACTTTTTAACGCAATCACTGGTTTTACCATATCGTGTACTGGAAAATGGTAAAAAAATTCCAAGAGCGGTGAAATTGCAAAAAAAAAATGCAATTCCACAGTTTGGGGTTTTTTTTTCACCACGTTCACTGCATGCTAAAACTGTCCTGCCATTCTTATTCTCCAGGTCATTACGACTTCATAGATACCAAACATGTATAGGTTCTTTTTTTATTTAAGTGGTGAAAAAAAAAAATCCAAAGTTTGCTTAAAAAAAAAAAAAGAAGAAGTGAGGCATTTTCCAAGACCTGTAGCGCCTCCATTTTTCGGGATCTGAGGCCGAGTGAGGGCTTATTTTTTGCGAGTCGAGCTGACGTTTTTATTGATACCATTTTGGGGTAGATCCGACGTTTTGATCGCCCATTATTGCATTTTACTGCAATGTTGCGGCGACCAAAAAAAATTAATTCTGGCATTTGGAATGTTTTTCTCGTTACGCCGTTTGCCGATCGGATTCATTATTTTTTTTATTTTGATAGATCGGGCGATTCTGAACGCAGCGATACCAAATGTGTATGTGGGGTTTTTTTTATTTTATTTTGAATGGGGCAAAAAGGGGTGCGATTTATACTTATTTTTTTAAAAACTTTTTTTTTTTTTTTTTTTTTTTACACTTTCTGCATGCTTCAATAGTCTCCATAGGAGACTAGAAGCTGCAGTTTTCTGATTGCTTCTACTGCATACAGGCAAGGAGCAGATCGCCTGTATGCAGGAGAAATGCTCCTGTGGTATGAGCGCCGACCACTAAGTGGCACTCATAGCAATCTTTTCATGACAACCACAGGGGTCTGCTGTAGACCCCAGGTTGCCATGCCCACCCATCAGTGACCCGCAATCAAGTGACAGGGTAGGGTCACTGATGGGCGGGGCTAAGGACACGCTTCGGATGCAGTGCTGTTAAATGCCGCTGTCAGAGATTGACAGCGGCATTTAACTGGTTAACAGCCGCAGGTGGATCGCGATTCCACCCGCGGCTGTTGCGGGCACATGTCAGCTGTAAGAATCAGCTGACAAGTGCCCGGTTCAGTGCGGGTTCACCGCCGGAGCCCCCGCTGAACCGGCCTTTCCGAAGTGGTGCATACTATTACTGACCATGTCAGAAAGGGGTTAAATTAGTGATGTGTGTAAACACTGGCCTTCCAAGGTGTGAGATTGAACAATACCTGACCAACTCAAGGGCTGGCCAAAGTGTGAAAGTAAACATTGTCCTACAAACTCAATACTCTGCCAATGTCTTAGGTAAACTATGCCTGACCAATTCACCTCCCCCCGCTGTTACATTTGTAATGTGTATTTTTCCATGAACATGTATGTCTTGCATTGGTGATGCTCATGCTTCTGTGGGGGAAGCGAAGTTGAACTTTGGGATTCTGAAAAACGCAGCAAAACCTGCTTTTTGTAAGCAGCTTCCTTAGTGCCAATAGAGCAGATTTTGCCTGCAGCGCAATGAGTGAACATAGCCTTAGGGCTACTTTTTTTTTGTCCCCTGTGCATTTTTGTTGAAGAAAAAACAGTGTTTTATAGTTCCTAGAAAGTGGATGAGATTTCTGAAAACTCATGCACATGCAGTTTATTTTTTCCTTGCAGTTTTGAACCATCAAAGTCTTTTATCAAATCTGTAGCACTTAAATTCTTTCAGCTTTTTTGACCCAGAGAGCAGCATAATGTAGTTACAGAGACCCTCAATCCAGTGATGTGTCACTTACTGAGCTGCATAATTTAGTTTTAATAAAATCAGGAGATAACCACTAGAGGACTAGTAAACTGCATATTCATGAGCTCTGTATAACCCAGCCCCCACCACTGATTGGCTGCTTCCTCTGTGTATAGGCGGAAAGCTGCCAATCAGTGGTGTGGGCAGTTTATACAGAGCTCAGCATTCAGAGAACTACTAGATCCGCAGCAGAGAAAACAGTGATTTTATCAAAATGACAGCAAGCAGCCCAGTAAGTGACATCACTGGAATCAGGGTCTCTGCCCCTACCTCATGCTTCTTTCAGATGGGGCAGCAAAAACCAGTCAGGGGATAAAATGAGACGAAACTATAAAATACAATGTTGTGTCCCTTTGTGATGGCTCAGTGCAAATAAATGCTTGCTCAGGTCTCATGCACACAGTCGTACATGGATCAGTACAACATGCAATATATGGTGCCAACTGAAATGCACGCTGGCCCTCAAGAACAGGCCTTACTGTAAAAGTAAGAAATGGATTATAAAAGACATTGTCCAAGAAACAAAAAAATCAATTCCTAAACTAACACGATTAAGAAAGAAATCATGCATGTATAATGTGTTGGGAGAGAAGCAGCCTGCATCAGGCATCATCCCTGGGCACAAGCGGCCTCGTGATGGCTTAGTCCAGCTTGATACCAAAGCAGCATGTCCTTACTTGACCCCAGGTTGGTTTCATGGGAATATCCACTGTGCAGTTTCTGGACCCCCCCCCCCCCCCCCCATCATTGACATGGCAGCATATCCTTTTAGACATTTGTTACCCTTCATGTAAAAAACAGAACACAAGCAAGGTACCGGCCCGTCGCCTTGTGAAACATGGATTTAAGCAAGCGACAGTGGTAAAAATAGGATTGGATGTTCGGTAATCATATCATCGAGGCGAGCTGAGAAGTATTGCTGTGCAAACTGGAGATAGAGAGAAAGAAAGAGGAATAAAAAGGAAAAAAGCAAGTGTGCACCATATAATCCGGTCACTTAGATGTAATACTATAGCAGGTCGTAACTACTCCCATCATGGTCAGGAGGTTTTCATGAAGCAGACATGAGTAAGGTGCAGCAGAGGTGATGCATGGTAGCACAGATCTAGCAGGCACTTAGGTGTAATCGTGTGTGGCACGGAGATTGGCACTCTGTGCTGGCACCAGGAATAGCTCTTCCTAGAAATCAATAATAGTAGTGAATGAGGTCAATGTACTAGAATGTAAACACATAACATGCCAGTATTAGGCAGCAGTCTGTTGGTGTAGGGGGGGCAAATTGTGCCAAATTTACTAAAAGGAGCAAAAGACAGTGTTGTCCACGCTCCTCCCCGTGTTATCGCCAGACACTTTTCAAAAGTAACGCGAGGCCTAAAAGTTTGCAAATTTTTGCTCAACTACTGTGCAAGCCAAATTTCCATGTTTGTGGGCCTTGTGAATATGGCGTTACACAGGGGTTTACAAATCATTGACCCAATTTTTTTTAATTTTTTTTTAAAGAAAAAGTTGGGTCAGTAACTTCCTTTGCTCAGAATCAGGCAACATTCAGATGGCTGTAATGACAGCCAGACCAGTCGCAAATTGTGACCACGACTGGCTCCATGTGCCCATCCACATTGCAGACGGGTGCCGGAGCTGTCTTTCATTGCATGCATTATTCTGGTCTGTAAAACCTACCAAAATAGTGAATGCTTTAAAGTTTAAAAAAAACAGGACAAAAAGGTGACACTAATACTGGAAAATATGAGGATTGTGCACCGCAGCTCTTTCATTGCTTTTAATTTTGGAATAAGACAAATATTTTTTTTTATTTATCTCATTACTATATTTTAATTGTATCTTTTAATATACTTTTATTATTGATTTGATCTGTTCTTCTGCATTATCTACTGTGTACAACACTTATTTGATTCCCATACCCTCGGCTCACAGCCAAAAGGGCGTCACTAGGCGCCTTGGTGCTCTTTTTGGAATTTCTTTCATGATCTAAGCCCCTATTCCTCAGAACCAGCCCCTGTCTGTAGTTTATTTTGAAAAAAAAGTTCAAACCAGAAACGCGCAAGTAAATATACTTGAATTTGAGGAACGCTCCTCTTCTACAGCAGCGCGGTCATCCCGAAACAACCGATCCTCCACCCTATAGCCAACTGTTGCAAGCTTTTGACATACAGACTAATGGCCATATGCACTGATCGTGTGTCCGTGTACAATCCATGGCACACACAGCAGATTATACGCTAGTCGGAATAAGCCCTTAATAAGACGTTATGTCTTGGCACCCGAAACATCAAGCAAAAAAATGTATATAAAATCTTTAAATGAGGTGTGTCCAAACTTTTGGTATGTATATATGTATATACACACACACACACACACATACACAGTACAGACCAAAAGTTTGGACACACCTCATCTAAAGATTTTTCTGTATTTTCATGACTATGAAAATTGTACATTCACACTGAAGGCATCAAAACTATGAATTAACACATGTGGAATTATATACTTAACAAAAGAGTGTGAAACAACTGAAAATGTCTTATATTCTAGGTTCTTCAAAGTAGCCACCTTTTGCTTTGATGACTGCTTTGCACACTCTTGGCATTCTCTTGATGAGCTTCAAGAGGTAGTCACCGGAAATGGTCTTCCAACAATCTTGAAGGAGTTCCCAGAGATGCTTAGCACTTGTTGGCCCTTTTGCCTTCACTCTGCGGTCCAGCTCACCTCAAACCATCTCGATTGGGTTCAGGTCTGGTGACTGTGGAGGCCAGGTCATCTGGCGTAGCACCCCATCACTCTCCTTCTTGGTCAAATAGCCCTTACACAGCCTGGAGGTGTGTTTGGGGTCATTGTCCTGTTGAAAAATAAATGATGGTTCAACTAAACACAAACCGGATAGAATAGCATGCAGCTGCAAGATGCTGTGGTAGCCATGCTGGTTCAGTATGCCTTCAATTTTGAATAAATCCCCAACAGTGTCACCAGCAAATCACCCCCGCACCATAACACCTCCTCCTCCATGCTTCACGGTGGGAACCAGGCATGTAGAGTCCGTCCGTTCACCTTTTCTGTGTCGCACAAAGACACGGTGGTTGGAACCAAAGATCCCAAATTTGGACTCATCAGACCAAAGCACAGATTTCCACTGGTCTAATGTCCATTCCTTGTGTTCTTTAGCCAAAAACAAGTCTCTTCTGCTTGTTGCCTGTCCTTAGCAGTGGTTTCCTAGCAGCTATTTTACCATGGAGGCCTGCTGCACAAAGTCTCCTCTTAACAGTTGTTGTAGAGATGTGTCTGCTACTAGAACTCTGTGTGGCATTGACCTGGTCTCTAATCTGAGCTGCTGTTAACCTGCGATTTCTGAGGCTGGTGACTCGGATAAACTTATCCTCAGAAGCAGAGGTGACTCTTGGTCTTCCTTTCCTGGGGCGATCCTCATGTGAGCCAGTTTCTTTGTAGCGCTTGATGGTTTTTGCAACTGCACTTGGGGACAGTTTCAAAGTTTGCCCAATTTTTTCGGACTGACTGACCTTCATTTCTTAAAGTAATAATGGCCACTTGTTTTTCTTAACTTAGAATTTGTATTCTGGCAACAAAAAAGCAGCTAACAGTCTATTCAGTAGGACTATCAGCTGTGTATCCTCCTGACTTCTGCGCAACACAACTGATGGTCCCAACTCCATTTATAAGGCAAGAAATCCCACTTATTAAACCTGACAGGGCACACCTGTGAAGTGAAAACCATTTCCGGTGACTACCTCTTGAAGCTCATCAAGAGAATGCCAAGAGTGTGCAAAGCAGTCATCAAAGCAAAAAGTGGCTACTTTGAAGAACCAAGAATATAAGACATATTTTCAGTTGTTTCACACTTTTTTTGTTAAGTATATAATTCCACATGTGTTAATTCATAGTTTAGATGACTTCATTGTGAATGTTCAATTTTCAAAGTCATGAAAATACAGAAAAATCTTTAAATGAGAAGGTGTGTCCAAACTTTTGGTCTGTACTGTATACAGACTTCTTCCCGTGGCATGTGCTGAGGATTAGACATATTACAAATTTGTTTGCACTGGCATAGTAAAGCAAACATATTAACAGCCAAATACAGTGCCTTCGTGTTCACAAAATCCCACTGTGCAAACACAATTACCAGCCAATCGTTCATATTACACAATATAACACATGGCTGGATCTGCTCCTCCAGCTCACAGGGCAAACACGGACCTCCGTATATCCTGTGCAAAAATAGTATGTCACATGTGCCCCATTCCTCTATGACATGTAGGTGCAGCACAAGAGAAGACTTACACAGGAAGGTAAAGTGTCTAGTAATGGAAAAGGCTGTAATAATGCAAAAATTATACTTATTCAGCTAATATAGTAAATATATATGACACAGTAGTGCGATTATACATCTGTGTGCACTGATCTATTAGAGTCAGAGACAACAAACATCAACATTATACTATAAAGTATTGCTTTATGTGGCGAGCACCATGCCAGCCAGATGCCTCCCAGACTGACTCATCCACAGACGCCCTGTAAAGTGGTTTCTACAGATGTCCTATAAAGAAGGTGATCGGCTATTACCAGAGCTGGGCTTTTCTCTTCTCTCTCTTATACTGTATGTGCCTTCCACCATCAGACTACAGCCTGCACGCTGGATTTTGAGGGAGCTCATGCTCTTACTTCAAAAGTTCCAAAAGAGAAGACTTATTTTTGCATTAATTTTTTTTTGATGTATCCAACTTTGATAAAACCTAGCATACTTGATATCATGGGTATACAGAGACAGAGAGGGGCCAGAAGACCTCAGTGTTTGGTCTCATGTACTCCTGCACTGGTTAGAAGCACTTCACCATCATATTAAAAACAGTGCAGGTTTCTGCCAAAAGTGCAAGGGTCAATCTGTTCTGTTGAAAGCTCCTGGAGCTTTCCTGCTTTGATGGTCTCAGTTGTTCAGTGTTGGCCACTCCCCCTGCTATATATGCTTGCCTCTGGTAGTTAGGGATTATCAGTGTTGGTTCTGGAGTTGGAGGTGTAGTTTGGAGATTTGTTCAGGAGATTGTTGCTGGGAGTTTTTCTGTGCACCTCCTCATCCTCTCCTATTTGGTTTCTCCTTCCTTTAACTCCCCAGTGTTCCACTCTGTTTTGGGAGTGAATTTTGTATGATTGGTATTTTCATTTATCCCTGTCCATCATCCCTTGATTGTCTGGTTACTGTGTTCCTACACACTTCAGCTTCCCACCTCACTGGGTGGGGGTAGAAGACAGATGAGGATTGATATAGGAGCATAGCAAGGCATGTGACCCCGGCATCTTCACCATCAGAAGTAATCAGGGGGAAAGGGATAAGGCTAGGGCACCACCTAGCTTGAGGCATAGGGAATGAGCCCCTTTGCCCCGGGATATCCTGTAATAGTGCCATGACACTTGACAGATCAATGTGCAGAATCGGGTGCCAAAAAGGAGTTATCTATATATATATATATAATCGTTCTGTCTGTCTGTCTAGGAAATCCCGCGGCACTGATTGGTCCGGCAGCGGCCAATCAGCGACTCAGGATTTCAGAAAAAAGATGGCGGCCGTTAGCGGCTCATCTGCGGGACGGAGCTCAGCGGCGATGCAGCCGGGAGATGACCGGCGCGAGGCGCTCATCTCCCAGCCGCTAGCAGCAGAAGGACCCCGACCGCCGGCGCCGCTGACTTCCATGCGGCTAGGGTGTCAAGGGAGGACTGGGGAGCGGAGCTGCGGGTCGGGATACTTCTGCTGCGAGAAGCCGCTCATCTCCCGGCTTCTCGCACCGGAAGTAGCCGCACAGGCAGCGGCGCTCCCCGGTCCTCACTAATACAATTCGCTGATTGGTCGCGGTCTCCGCCCGCGACCAATCAGTGATCTTGGCGCAAAAGTTAAACACCGCTGTGCTGATTGGTCGCGGCCGCTGCCCGCGACCAATCACCGATTTGGGCGCCACATTTAAATAGCGGTCGCGACCAATCACCGATCTTGGCGCCACATTTAAACACTGCTGTGCTGATGGACAGCGTTCACGACCAATCAGCGATTTTGGCGCCACATTTAAACAACGCTCTGCTGATTGGTTGCAGCCGCCAGCCGACCGCGACCAGTCAGCGAGATTGGCGCCTAATTTAAACAGCGCTATGATCTCCCGACGGCAAGTGTGAACGGAGGACTGAGGAGCGGCGCCGCCGGTCGGGATGCTTCTGCTGCGAGCAGCCGCTCATCTCCCGGCTGCTCGCAGCGGAAGTACCCGCACAGGCAGCGCCGCTCCCCGGTCCTCACCAACACGACGCTGATTGGTCGCGGTCGCAACCAATCTGCGATATAGGCGCCAAATTTTAACACCGCTTTGCCGATTGCGCCTGGTCGGTCGCATACATATTCTAGAATGTAGCGTCGGCGTCCCTGCCTCCTGCTAGGCAGGGACGCTGTTCCCCCTCACCTCTCCGCTCCGTGCCCGGCGTCCTCCTCCCGCTCTGCTGGCAGCGCGCGCTGCTTCCTGGCCACTGTGCTTAGGGCGCGCGCACGCTCCCCCTCTCTTAAAGGGGCCGCGCGCGCCGTCCTAAGGAGTCCCCGGCCAATGGCCGGAGGACCTCACCATATATAAGGCACCTCCTCCAAAATGGAGGTGCCCGAGCAATGTTGTTGCAAAGCCTTCACTCTGCTTCAGCCCTCAGGTCCCGTTACCAGTTACCTGCCAGTCACCTGCCAGATTCCTGCTTGATACCTGCCTGATATCCGCTTACCTGCTTGCAAGCCTGCGGTCCGACGGTCTGCCTTCCGACACCTGTCAGTCTGTCTATGGACCAGCCTGCCCGCTCACCTGGGAGCGCTCACCTGCTACCTGCCTGCTAGCCTACCTGGAGGCTCTGCCGTCACTTGCCGTGACCACCTGCCAGTCCAGAGACTCTTGCCCGCTCACCTGCTACCTGCCTGCTAGCCTACTTGGAGGCTCTGCCGTCACTTGCCGTGACCACCTGCCTGTCCAGAGACTCTTGCCCGTTTACCTGGGAGCGCTCACCTGCTACCTGTCTGCTAGTCTACCCAGAGACTGTCCCTGTCACTTGCCGTGACTACCTGCCCTTCTATCCAGAGACTGTCCCTGTCACTTGCCGTGACTACCTGCCCTTCTACCCAGAGACTGTCCCTGTCACTTGCCGTGACTACCTGCCCTTCTACCCAGAGACTGTCCCTGTCACTTGCCGTGACTACCTGCCCGTCTTCCCTGGGAGCCACCCACTTCCTCACAAGGACTGCCCCCTTGTAGAGTCGCTCAGAGGTTCCGCCTCCCAGACCCGTTACATAGAATACCCGATGCATTAGAATCGGGCCACCATCTAGTATTGGATAAAAGGGGAGACTTTGAATTAACACAACCTTCAGTTAATGAACCCATAAATTATCTACAGAAACAGATTTAAAAGGCTCACCGACGTGTCAACAAACTTTGCATGAATCAGTAGTACAAGTTAGCAAAGAGCTATGATTTGATCAGCGAAATATACTTTTCTCCACTTAAGAGACGCTTCTCCTCCTGAAATTAGCATTCACTCTGAAACACCGGCCACACACTGATGTATCAGATTGCGGCGGCTTCTTGAAGTCAATGCAAAGAGGAGGAAGGCAGGGTAAGGAAGAACTAGAGAGAGGTAGACAGTGCAGGCTGGTGTCTAGTAAGTGGTTTGGTTTTTTCCCCACTCATCCCAGTGCTGGATTCACTGTTACTCTGCTCAGTGCTGTTATATATGGCCGTCTGCGCTGCTTCTCATGAACATGTTATCAAAGCAGCTAGATTTCACCCACTAGCTCAGTGACTACTGAAACTTGACCTAGGAACTGAAGGGGGGGGGGGGGGGGGGGAATATCGGTGAAAACTGCAAGTGCTATAAATGCCATAAATAGCGCAATTCCCCATGAGCATCACCTGAAACCACAGGTATGTTTATATCTACATTGCTTCCCAGTTGAATTTATGCTTAAACCTCGTCTGGTATCCTATCACAGATTAGAAATTCCAGCCTGGTTCCTCGGGAAATGACAAGGGTCACCACTATACATAATCTACATTAAGTTTTCCTATGTAATCCAATGGGTTAAGGAGTCATATACAAGTGCACACTACATGTCAGTTTTAGTCCCACGACAGCCTGAATAACTGCGCGCACGGGGAGCTGGATTCTGCAAGCTTTTGTATTCACAACTTGCCCATGGTAACCACCGCCACCGCCATAAAGAAGGCACACGAGCTCTCATGTGTAAAATTGACAAGTAATTATTACTGCAGATTGGAAAGTGATCGAGAGGATGACTGATACAGTTATAAACATATCCAAGCTCCACGGAGGCACCACAAATTGCTCCCAGTAAGTAGCACCATACCAATCTCCATGGGAGAAGAGGTTAAACTTTGCAGTAGGACCACAAAAGTACCATGTCCAGTCTTTACTCCGCAGACCCTAGAGGCATCTCAAACGCTCTTGGCTTAGCCTCAAGATTTGTCAGAACATATCTGAGAGATGCAGATCCCACCTATCTCCAGAAAGAGGGTCCCCCAAACCCACGTTGTGATTGGTGCCGCAGAAACTGTGCCCTCTCCATCCACTTTTTGGAGTTCCATAAACATCAAGTTTAGTTAGTCCAGAGGATTGGGGGGCTTCCCATTCTGGAGATAGATGCAGGTTCTAGAGGTGGACATTTATGATATTTCCTGAGGATTGGCAGCTTGTGGAGCTTGTTCTGATGGCAAAGCCACTAGTGAACCTCGTATTGACTCCTGCCACAAAAAAGTACTTTAATATATTGCCATTAAGAAACCAAAACACTTGCAGAACTTTAATGTGGTGGCTGGATCACTACATAACATGGCGATCCCTTGTCACGCAGATGCCATGTCCTTTGCCGCTACTAAGGAGCCACCATCAAGTAGCCTGGTAAATTCCCTGCCCAATTTTTACAACAGGAAACTTTTAAAGGACTTATTTAATAAAGGGAAAACTAATGTGCATAAAGAGTAAAATCCATTTGGCCTTGGTAGGTGAAACTTAGAGCAGCGCTAGAAGGTCACAGATTTGGCAGACAGGTAGGATCTTCTGTCGAGCTGCAGTACGTCAGAGCGGAGAAGGAACCACACCGTGCCGAGCACTCCTGAAATCTCAGCATGAGAAGGTGCCTGGGGCGTCAGGCACCATGTAAGCAGCCACAAGTCCCTCACACCCTCCACCCTATACAATAAATCATCGCCGAGATGTCCGATACCTCAACCAAGACGTTCATTCCAGGAAAAGAAGTTGACATTTTAGCTGTATACAGATGGCTGTTGTATGATAAGTGACACCAATACTGAGTACAACATATCAGCTTTATGCAAAGTATGCCACACATTTTACTCCAAGTTGAAGGATTGTACCCAACTTATTTTACTTGGGCAAAAGTATTGGGACTCCTACATGTTGAACTTTTATGGCCCCCCATTTTATATCCACAGGTATTATGGAGTTTGATCTCACTTTCTGGGAGGACTTTCTACAAGATTTTGGAGAGCGTCTGGGATTTTTTGCCTCATCATATAGAACAACATTTGTGTGAGGTCAGACCCTGATGTTGGGGAGAGGCCGAGCTCAAAGTCTCCAATTCTAGATGGGACTGAGGTCCATGTTCTGTGTGGACATTAATGTTCTTCCCCACCAACTCACCCAATCCCAACTAGGTCTTCATGGACCTTGTTTTCTGGGGTGTTCATGAAGAACTGAAAAGGGCCTTCCCCAAACTAATCCCAGAGAGGTGGAAGCTACAAATATCCAAAATGTCTTGCTATGCTAAAGTATTAAAGGGGTTCTTCAGTGAAGACAACACTTCCAGAACGCATAGTTGATCACTTCTAGTTCAGTGGCGATCCAACCACTGGGACCTGCAGCAATCACCTCAACGGGCCATTATTATCCCCATTAAAAATTGATTGGCAGTGCATATGCCAGACCGCTGCTCCAATCTTTCTCTATGCGGCTGTCAGGAAAAGCCCCACAAGGAAAGAATGGAGCCTCTGTCGAGGGCGTGCACTGCTGCTCCATGCTAAGCCCTTTAAAATTTCCCTTCACTGGAATCTAAGGGGTAATGTTTCTTGTGGAGAGTGGCATGCAAATGTGAGGAGGCTTGTACGCTATGCAAGCTCCTCTGGGAAATTAAATATGCAAATTACCTCTTCAGAAATTAAGAGGACTAGAAGTCTAGTGCCACCTACTGGAAGCAGTAATCCTAAAAGTCAATATCGATCCTTTAACCCCTTCCCGACCCGTGTCACACCGTTTGTGACATGGAAAACAGTTCGCTCCCGACCCATGTCACAGCGTCTGTGACATGGAGGGAAAGAGCCCCTGCAGCGCCTGCGAGCGGGGGTCGCTCAGGTGTCACAGTTGCTACTGCAACTGGACATCCTGAAGTCGACCCCCCGGGGGGTGGATTAACCCCCCCGTGCCTGGGACCCCTCCGATTGGCTGTTTCATTTTCACTTTTAGTGAAACTGCCAATCGGTATGAATTAAATATTTCACCAATGAAAATTGGTGTAATATTTAAATCTGGGCATTGCCTGATGCTTACAGCATCAGCCATTGGCTGGGGGGAGTGTCACCTCTGTTCCCCCCCTCCCCCCAGATCTGATTGGGGGGCTAGCGTCACATGGATACTAGCCCCAATCAGATATGGAGGGATGGCTGAAACCTCCCAGCACCTTCCCAACCCTAGATCGTCTGCTGCGGACCACCCCCCTCTCCACCCCCCCTCCACTTTCATACCTGCACCCCGACCTCCGCTCCCTCTGCTCCCTCTCCCACGTCTTCATCCACCGGCTGCTGCTCTCCTTCTGACAGCCGGTGGACTGTGATCACAGCAGCAGCAGGCTCAGTGTAAATGCCCTGCTCCTGTGATCAAACCCACCATCCCCCAGTCCCAGTGATATCACCCCCCACCTCCCAATAATCACCCCCCCCTGCTCCCAGTGTTCACCCCCCCCTGTTCCCAGTGATCACCCCCCCCCGAAAACCCAGTAATCAGCCCCCTGCTCCTGCCAGCTCCTGCTCCCCTTTCTGCCCCAGTAATCACCCCCCAATGCTGCCGGACTCCTACCCCCCCTTGCTGCTGCCGGCTCCTGCCTCAGTGATCACCCCCCTTGCTGCTGCTTCTGGCTCCTCCATCTCCTCAGCCCCCTCCTACGTCTGACCGCCCCATACGCCTGACCGGCCCCACACGTGACTGCAGAAGGTTACACCAAGCACACACACACTATAATAAAGTTTTGATTTTTTTTTTTTTTTTACACACGCACAAAGCACACAAAATGTCCCGCCCGTCCCGCTCATCCCAGTCTAGGGCGTACTCAGCTGAGGAGGCTATGTCAGGTTGGTGTGTGTGTGTGTGTGTTGTAGTGTATGAGATTGTGTGTGTGTGGTGTATGCACTACAATATACCACACCGCACACCAACCTGACATGCACTACACAATGGTGTCCGCTAACAAATTGGAACCCTTTGCGTTTGGAGAGTCCCTGTGTGCCCAAACATTGGAGCTCACCAACAAGTGACCCCATTTTGGAAACTAGACCCCCCAAGGCACCTATATAGATGCATAGTGAGCACTTGGAACCCCCAGGTGCTTCACAAATTGATTCATAAAAATGAAAAAGTGAAAAAAAAAACATTTTTATTTTTACGGATTAATTTGCTAAGGACCTGGGGGTCCCAAGTGCTCACTATGCATCTAGATAGGTGCCTTGGGGGGTGGGGGGTCTAGTTTCCAAAATGGGGTCACTTGTGTGGGAGCTCCAATGTTTGGGCACACAGCGGCTCTCCAAACGCAACATGGTGTCTTCTAACAATTTGAGCCGACAATTTGTTAGAGGACACCATGTTGCATTTGGAGAGCCGCTGTGTGCCCAAACATTGGAGCTCCCCCACAAATGACCCCATTTTGGAAACTAGACCCCCCAAGGCACCTATCTAGATGCATAGTGAGCACTTGGAACCCCCAGGTGCTTCACAAATTGATTCATAAAAATGAAAAAGTGGAAAAAAAAAACACTTTTTTGATTTTTACGGATTAATTTGTGAAGGATCTGGGGGTTCCAAGTGCTCACTATGCATCTAGATAGGTGCCTTGGGGGGTATAGTTTCCAAAATGGGGTCACTTGTAGGTGAGCTCCAATGTTTGGGCACACAGCGGCTCTCCAAACGGGACATGGTGTCCGCAAACAAATTGAATGGAAAATCGGCTCAAATTGTTAGCGGACACCATGTTGCGTTTGGAGAGCCCCTAATGTGCCTAAAAAGTGGAGCTCCCCCACAAGTGACCCCATTTTGGAAACTAGACCCCCCAAGGCACCTATCTAGATGCATAGTGAGCACTTGGAACCCCCAGATCCTTCACAAAATGATCTGTGAAAACAAAAAAGTACTTTTTTTTTTTCACAAAAATTTTCTTTTAGCCTACATTTTTTAATTTTCACATGGGTAACAGGATAAAATGCATCCTAAAATGTGTTGGTCAATTTCTCCTGAGTACACTGATACCTCATATGTGGTCATAAACCACTGTTTGGGCGCATGGCAGGGCTCAGAAGAGAAGGAGCGCAATTTGACTTTTGGAGCTAATTTTCCATTCAAAAAGTAAAATGGCGCTCCTTCCCTTCTGAGCCCTGCCGTGTGCCCAAACAGTGGTTTATGACCACATATGAGGTATCAGTGTACTAAGGAGAAATTGACCAACAAATTTTAGGATGCATTTTATCCTGTTACCCATGTGAAAATTAAAAAATGTAGGCTAAAAGAAAATTTTTGTTAGAAAAATAAAAATGTTCATTTTTTTCTTCCATGTGGCTTTAGTTCCTGTGATGCACCTGAAGAGTTAATAATCTTCTTGAATGTAGTTTTGAGTAGCTTGAGGGGTGCAGTTTTTGGAATGGTGTCACTTTTGGGTGTTTTCTGTCATAAAGACCCCTCAAAGGGACTTCAAATGTGATGTGGTAACTAAAAAAATGGTTTTGTAAATTTTGCTGGAAAAAAGATAAATTGCTGATGAACTTTGAACCCTTCAAACTTCCTACCAACATTTTTTTTTTTCCAAAATTGTGCTGATGTAAAGTAGACATGTGGGAAATGTTATTTATTAACTATTTTGTGTCACATCACTCTGGTTTAGTAGAAAAAAAAAAATCTAAATTTGAAAATTGCAAAATTTTCAAATTTTTTCCCATATTTTTGATTTTTTCACAAATAAACGCAAATATTATCGACCTAAATTTAATACTAACATGAAGCCCAATATGTCACGAAAAAACTATCTCAGAATCGCTAGGATCCATTGAAGTGTTCCAGAGTTTTTACTTCGTAAAGGGACACTGGTCAGAATTGACAAAAATGCCAAGGTCTTTAGGGTCAAAATAGGCTGGGTCCTGAAGGGGTTAATGCGCCTTGCCATAGGACTTTGGTATAAATGCAAACCAGAATCTCAATTTGCAGACACGATGTTTTGGGCTGTTGCCCCTCATCAGTGCAAACTATAAGATCTGATTTGGCTGGGTGGCAGATTTAAGACTGTAATGTTTCTCCTTGCAAAGAGTGGCAAACCAAGCCTGGCATGTCAGAATAAGGAGACTTCTAAACTATGGAAAGGGGCCTAGGCAAAACCACGAAAAACAAGCCCATAGCATTATCTCTTGTGAACCAAGCTATACAAATGGCACAATGCAGACATGAAGATAACGTCCTCCTGGCATTTGCCAAACTCAGACTTGTGCATCAGACACCAAAGAGAATAGCGCGATTTGCCAGAAAACGTTTACGCTGCTACAAAGTTTGGGCAATGGGACGGAGTGAAAAAAACTGAATTCAATAATTAAGAGGGGCGTCCCAATACTTTTGTTCACATGGTGTATCTGTTGGATCCAAAAGAAAGCCTATGGAAAAAACCATAGCTGGAGCTCAGTGTACGGATATAGAGTATACGTACAGAACGGATCAGATCCACTGTATACTCTACAGCTGAGAAAGGAAAAGGGAAATGGTGACTCATTTATTAAGGAGTAATTTCCCTTTGGAGCGACTGCTCATGTAATAGGCAGCTCTGGAGTAACAGATCACAAAGGCATCATCATCATATAAAGCTAGGAGGATGCTGAGGTTCTTGGGTGCGACGCCACATCAAGGCTAAAACTCAGCATCAAGAAGTGTAATGAGCAGAAACCTGCCCCATAAACTGCAGCAAACGGCACAGGATGATCTACAGAGCTGGCTGTGCTACAATATGCATGCGAGGCGAGGGCAAGGTCACGTTACAAGTATACACCATCAGACATCTATACGCCCTGCTCCATCCACCATTAGTGACCGCAGCTTAGGGGTTGAGCGCAAGTGTCCCGAAGCATCAGGATCGGTCACTACTCCACACGAGATCTCTGGAGCATCTATTCTCATATCTGTGCTTTGTGATGTTCCTCTGTTGTTCCTCCTGGGAATTAATAAAGTGACATCTGGGTGTTACCATTTATAGGGAGCATGTCCCTGTACAGTCTGGCACTGTCAGTACTAATCAGACAGGGTCATCCTGCATCGGGACAAGCCCCCATCGGGCAACATTCAGTTTTCAATTTATTCAGAAGTTTCTCAGAGGAACAGAACAAGCCAAAAGTACTAACCAAAGGTGATCCTGTAAGTAGTCTACCTATTGTGTATCAGCAGACTATCAGAATTTTGCCCCTTGACTGACCCTTATTAGTCAATGTGCAAGTAAGCGCACATGTGCAATTTTCCACTTAGACCTAAAAAAAAAAAAAAAAAAAAACATTGCATACAGAAGACAACTGAGAAAACAAACTGAGTTTTCTGGATGATTTTTTTTATACACTTGTGTGAACCCAGTCTTAGATGGCTGCTCGTTCCTCCATGCGATAAGCAGCAGCATCATTGCAGCAGAGATAATGTCACATTGTATGGAAGTCATTTACACAATTGACCCGCGTCCATGTAATGCCTGGATGGACCGGGTCTCTTCCCTCTCCATAAACCACACACACACACCTGGTCTTTAAATGTCTGCAATCAGCAAACTCACAAAATTACATTTCTGTAAATGCACCATCTTCCTATTGTAGAAAAAAATAAGACGTATTAAGCGCATGCAAATGTTTGTGCGCCCTGCCAGTAAATATCCCAGTCTATAAATGTCCGGTTCTGACTTATTAATGCAGCTCCAGCACTACTGGCTGATGCAGGATCATACGCTCTGCCGGCACTGAATAATATCGCCATTTCACACTTCTTCCAAGGCCAAACAGTAGCAGCGGGAGCAGGATTGCCTGTAATCATTGACAGAGCGGATCACGTACTCCTGGGTGACACCAGGTCCTGGTGAGAGCAGCTCCAGACCAGTACATACGGTGCCCTTCACCTCACAGCTGCCACCAGACCGCACTGGCAGGAGGTCATCCGGTTCTGACATGTGGTTTCTAACTTCCTCTAGTTACTAGTTACCCAGATACACACCCAGTCCGGGACAAGGACGTCTGCCGCAGCCTAAGTGCATCTGTGTATATAGAGGAAGGAGAGAAGCGTACATGTCAGGCCTAATAAAATATGTCCTTGTATCTACGGCTCTGTACTACGAGTGCCGCCATATGGTGCACATTCTCTGTGGGGGAATAGGACAGTTTTGCATCACACCATGAACTTTAGGTATACTGGCTAACAGCAGAGCTCGGTAAAGATCAGTGATGAAATAATTAAATCCCTATTCTGGCCTTCAGAGATTTCCAAGGTTTTGTGCCGCAGCAAGCTAAGGCAATGATGACTTTGCTCCTGGAGCATTCTCCGATCCCCGCCGCACACAGTGTAAGGGTCCAGTAGGAACCTGCTCCTTAGGGATTAGTGAGTCACTCCCAGGCCCAGTCTTGCTACATTGCAGACACTGAACACTTCCATTATAGTAAGTGCCCAACATTTATACAAAAGGGAATTAAAAGGCAAAACTATAATATAATGGAGATCGTCTCAAAAATTCCAGCCCGGCCTCCACCTAGCAACAGCAGCACAAACACAGCATTCGCACAAGGCATGTGTGTGAGTTATGTAGCACAATTGGTCCGGATCAGCAGGGGGCCCTCCAGATAAATTATGGCATTTTACATATTTGCATGCAAGCCATACACAAATGCTGAAAGCCAATCTGTCACCAGACTCCACAATACAACTGCAGACATTATTGAAAAGATTGCAGACAGGGGAGGCTGGAGTACTTATTTTGAAAGTTCATGTCAGAAGAACTATATAATGTTAAAATTAGCATTGTATGAGTGCAGCTAAAGAGTGAGTCCAAATGTATCCAGTCTCAGTCCACCCAGCCTAACAGTTGCAGCTTGTACTGAGCAGGGTGAGATATCAGCAGTAGCAGGGAGGAGGGGCACTGAGGAGCTGATAATCAGGATAGATGGGTGGAGACTGAGTTAAAGGGGGTTGATCAGTGATCATAGGAGATAACATTCAATACTCTAGCACTGCGCTGGGTTTTATGGGGATTACTGGAGCTGCGGTTGGGCATACGTACTGTTGCTCCATTGCTGATCGGTGCAGATATCAGCAGAACCCCCACCTGTGGATAAGGTAATCATGTATTTTCATCAGATAACTACTTTAAATGTTCATACAGTCAGTTTGAAATGGATTTTCAAAGTAATTACACCAGCCTCATCGGGTCTAAGCGATTATGTCTAATGTATGCAGCTTGTCATGTGAACAGATACACTAGGGTTTGTCCAACACTGGATTCAGATAGGTGTTTCTCCAATAAATGAACAGACCCTGGTGTCTGATGGCAGCTTGTCTACTGCGGGCGAGGCAGCGAGCATTGCTCTGCCAGGGAGAGGATATGGTCAGTGTATTGGGGCATATGACAGCACTACTTATAAATTACCAGGAGGAAAAGCAGAGGAACAGGTCCAGAGCTCCGATAGAAGATGCTCCAGAGCTGTTATAACAATGGTCAGAGGAGACAACAGGTCGTATATAAATGGCTCCCGGGACTCTGCAGAAAATGCCCAGAATTCCTCATTTACATGCTGCTAAAACTGAGCTTTCTGGTGGTGATCTCAGGCCTGCTTTATATGCATGTATGCGCGTCTTACACATACATGTCCATACAGGAAAGCACGGATACTGCAGTCCCATGTAAATGAGACCGTTCAAGAAATAAAAGCAATAATGGGACCTCGATAAAACCCCTACAGCCCTGCAAAAATTATATTCCCCATTAGCTATTAATAGAAGATTTACCTCTACAGAAGTATCACCTATAATAAAGGATTAATCACAAGTGCTTTAGGACATGGGAGCAACATCTACAGCATTGCCTCCATCCATCATATACGCAGGAATCTGATAAACACCAGAAAAGTACAGATAAAGCCTCATACAGATGTCCCATTGTCACCTACATGAGATATAGATATATAGATAGATATATATCATAGAAGACCCCTGTACAAGAATATATGGGCTCTTTGCAGTCCAATAACTCATCATAATGCCCAATTGCACCTACTTCGGAGCTGGCAGTGATCCCCCGTATCCCCTTGGCCTCAGATGGCCCCAATAATATCTCTGCCCCTGTGGTTTCCATGGATAGCACATGTGCCCATTTTAATGTATGGAGATGTTCACATGTCCATGTTTCTGAAAAAAAAAATCACGCAGACACGTCAGTTTTTGATTGAGTCATGGATCAAAAGTTTCCCAAACAAACCTATAGGTTTATGAAAATCACTGGCCGCTCACGGATGGCATCAGTGTGCAGTCTGTGATTAACACTGCAATGGATAGAAGCTGTACAATTCATTTACTCATATGTGGAAATCACTGATGAAAATCTCATCCATAAAGCTGATGACAGGTTTTTTTTGCGTATGTGAAAAATCATGACTGTCTGAACGAGGCCTAAAAATAAGCAGCATTCTTCGTTCGGAGCGTCCCAGACGTGAATCGCACCCGGCCGGCTCGGCGCCCACCCTCACCAGCACTTTCTACAGCAGCTAACATCTTCACTTGTCGTTCAAAGTCCACAACTACAGGAACACCGCCATCTGACAAAAGCCACACCAGATGCCAATTGTTTGGCCTGAAAACTGCACAAAAGGCAAAAACAAAGACATGCACCACTCCATACAGCCCTACAGCACTGCGAGCTCACTTTCTGTATCGTCCATCTCTCTAAACACTGGGAACCTACTTTACTGAAAGTTTTCAGACTGTTTTAGTAAAGGTGTTTGTTTGTTGTTTTTTTTGGGGGGTTTTTTTAGAATTTTGTTCTGCAAGGAAAGTTATGAAACTTTGCAGATCACTTTATTAGTGGATTTGTCTTCATTCCTGCAAAATATAAGAAGCTTCCAAACCCCAGCTTTAACCCAGTCTATTCGCTACATACGTTTCAGAACGTACTCATTTGGAGTACAGATGCTTGCAGTGAAAGGGTCAGCTCAGCTCGTGTCCCTAAGGGCTCATGCAGATGACCAATCTTGGGATGCAATTTCGCACAGACTAGCCGCAGCTCTCCTGACCCGAGCGTTGCAGCTGCATATATTTCTGTAAGGCAGTCTCGTTCGGGTTGGGAGATCAGCCAGTCCAGTCGGACCGATTTGCACAGACCCTACCTTTAGGGATAAGCTACTGCAAGAGAAAGTTCAGATGAGCAGAACACTCAGAGGAGGACAAAGGTGCCGACTCATCACTGCCATCATCTGTACTCTACATCAGAGGTCCCCAACCGCCGGTCCGCGGACCAGGACCGGGCCGTTGGGGTTTTTCAGCCGGTCCGCGGCGCCGCTGACCAGGGCCGGCGTCAGCACCCGGGCAAATGCCGGGGCTCTGAGCAGGCAGAGGGGCCCACTGGCGGTCGCGCACCCCGCTGGGCTATGGGCGGAGGAGAGCGGTGTCAGCGCCCGCCCTTCTCCGCCGCTTGCTCAGGGCCCCGGCAGCCCGATACTTACCTCTCCCCGTGCCTCCGCAGATCAGCTGTCTTCCTGCTCTGCGCTCCCTGTGACGTCTCAGGTCAGAGGGCGCGGTGACGTCTTTACACCGCGCCCTCCCCTGAGCCGTCACAGGGAGCGCTGAGCGGGAAGAAACGACAACGCTGGAGTTCGGAGCCGAGCAGCGAGCGGCGGGCAGCAGGTAGCAGGTGAGGAGAAGGGAGGTGAGTATTTGATTTTTTTTTTTTTTTTTTTAATGTATGGAGGCATGGGGCAGTATAAAGAGGGGAGGGGGGGCATCCTGCTTGGGGCATTATAAAGAGGAGGGGTGACAGCCTGCATGGGGCATTATAAGGTGGGGAACAGCCTGCATGGGGCATTATAAAGAGGGGGGGATTCCTGCTTGGGGCATTATAATGAGGAGGGGTGACAGCCTGCATGGGGCATTATAAAGAGGGGGGCAGCCTGTATGGGGCATTATGTGGGGGGTAACAGCCTGCATGCAGCATTATATGGGGACCGGTATCCTGTATGGAGCGTTATATGGGGGCCAGTATCCTGTATGGAGCCTTATATGGGGGCCACTATTCTGTGTGGAGCGATTCACCGGTTTCTGAGCTATTGTAGAATTTACAATAGATATCACTCATGAAGTGAAATCTTTGCATTGTACTATATATATATATATATATATATATATATATATATATATATATATATATATATATATATATATATATATTCTCCGCCGTATCTCTGCATCATGAATCGTGGTATGTGTTAAAGGGGCCCACTGAGACTCTTTCGCCCGGGGCCCAGAAAAACCTGGAGCCGGCCCTGCCGCTGACAGCTAGCTCCGCGGCCCTGCGCCTGGTCAGAACTCGCTCTGTGTGGATTTATAATGTTTTCTGCCATAGCCGTGACAGCTCGCAGCTCCCGGCAGAGAACATTATGCAGGACGGGGTGGGGCGTCGGGCGGGTCTTAGTGACGCAGCCCTCCACAGCACAGCATGGTACCTGTTGTACGTCACGGGGCGGGTCTTAGTGACGCGGCCCTCCTGCACAGCATGGTGTGTTCCTGACGGGGTGGGGCGGCAGGCTCTCCTCACTGACACGCCCCCGGCAGAACATGTTATGTGGGGCGTGCTGGGGCAGCAGACTGGCTTCAGTGACGCGGCTCCCGGTACCGGTGTTCAGTGTGTAGCGCTGCTAAGCAGCAGCGCTGTATACACTGACGCTCAATGTACAATGCTGCTACTTAGCAGCGCTGTACACCGAGGTCCCGCCAGCATCCTCCCCATACAGCTCCACCCCTCCATAACCCCACCCCCATATGACCAAAGCCCCGCCCCCACCCCCACCGGGCCATGGAAAACTGGTCTTGCTTAAAGCCGGTCCCTGGTGCAAAAAAGGTTGGGGACCTCTGCTCTACATTATGCAGCTGAAGGCAGGCAAAAGGCTGGGAAAAAGCAGGAAATTGGAAGCCACTTAAAAGGTATTTTTTTAACCTTTACAAATCCCCTAATAAAGAAATTTACAAAGTTTCATAACTTTATGAACAAGGTAATGAAAAAAAAAAAAAGTTTAGAAGAGAACCTGTCACATAATAAAGCCACCACACTTCTGCTACCTATTGTTTTCTGATTGTACATCTTACTTTTCCCCTTAGGTGCCATCATTCCCCTGCTGTCTCTTTCTTCAACTAAATAGACAACTTAATGATCTCCACTCCCCAATGTCAAATAAATCGTAACCTGAGCAGCAGCATCACTGTCCAATCAGTGTGAACGGTGTCAGTGTGGCTCCAGCAGAGTGATAAAATGAGAAACTTACACCAACTTTTAAAACAACAAGTTATTCCCTGGTCATAGAATGACATATAACTGGCTGATCACTTGGGGCACATCTGCAGGGTCTCTGGATCCCAGTGTCACGGGTGTGTCAGGTGTAATAGACAGTCACTCTGGATCTGGCTGTGGAAGGTCACTGCGCTTGGCATTGCAGACACCTTCTTAATCCTTTTTCCTTTAAGACCTAGCGGCGACCTTCCTCCTGCTGCTGATTGGCACACCCTTGCATGGGAGTTAAAAACCCTCAGTTTGCTCCAGGCAATTGCCGGTGATACTTCTATGTATCTTTTTGCAGGCTTGGAGCACTAGCTTCTTCTCTGGTGTCCTTAGAGGATAGTTGGCATTACTCCTTGTCTGCTCAAGCTAAATTAATGCCCTTTGTTTGTCTACCTTGTTGTCTTTAGTTTGTAGTGGGGCCTGACCAGTGCTCACCCCTCCCCATCTAGGGACATACACGATTAGGTTCCAGCTCGGCGATTAGCGTGAAACCAATATAGGGACTTTAGGGTAGGCAGGGTGATATTAGATCTGCCTAGGGGTCTCCACTCCCCCTTTCCCTAGTGTTTGGACTTCCTCCCCCTCTTCCCTTCGTGTTGCACTTAGTCTTTCCCACACCTTGCGTGACACCCTGAGAACGGTGATATGTAGTCCTGATTGAAGTCAGAGGAGGTGGGCATGCTAGACCTCCGCTTCTCGCCTTGTTAGTAGGACTGCCAGAAATAGTCAAGCACTGTACTGCGCTTTCTACAGCAGACCCGTTGATCATGATGGAGCACAGGTTGACCATGTGTACCATTCCAGACAGGACTACAGAGCCCCATTTTTGGAGTTGGCTACAATAAAAACCCATCCCAAATTTACAACAAACTAATAATAGGACTTGACAACCGCAAGAACCTTTCTCCCAGTTTCAGAAAAGCCTGCTATACAACATGTGAAGCTTCAGCACATAGGAGTAGTCGTCCTGGATGAGACTTAGGCGGCAATAAATCATCCTGCCCTAGAACCGGCGATGAGCAGGACGATCAGAACAGGCTTTATATCACATCACTCAGGACCTTTGTACCAGTTCTGTTGTGGCACCTACCGTAATAAAACACAAAGATTTATACGTGGGATCAGTAATAAATCTTGACCTGCACCAAGACACGGGAACGAGCCACATGTGCATCAAGGCACGTGGGAAGGGGGTACAGATTAATCATTTCCAGCTAATGCTCTATTTTGATACACAGAAATTAGTGCGAAATGGAAAAATAGGCGAGGACATTTTTCATGCGATGCCATAACTACTTGAAAAGAAAACGTGTCACCAGGTTAAAAGTTACCAGTCTTGATCTTATTTTATTCTTGCTGCCCCAAGTATTTTTTGCTCTTTAAATCCGCCATACAGTTCCAGAGCTAAGGGCCTTTTTATCTAGTTCTAATTCTCATGGTTTTTAGAAAGGGGGTGTGGCTCACAGGATCCTCAGGGGCGTGTCTTGCAAAAGTACCCTGTGAGCCACGCCTCCTATAGAAATTAGCGCTAAATATAAAGGCCCATATCTCCAGAACCGTATGGCGGATTTAAGAAAAACAAAAACCTTAATACTCAGGGGAGCAGTGGAGATAACATAAAAGCAAAAACTGAACTGGTAACAGGTTCTCTTTAAACCCATTTATTGAATGCCAATGAATACCATCCAAGTACTGTTTGGTTGTATTCATCTGCCACATAGATTTTTATTGGAGCAGGACGGTTGACCCCCCCCCCCCCCCCCTTCAAATTATGAGCCGCGGGGTTGCCTAGCTTAAAAAAAAAAAAAAAAAAAACTCATTCTTTTAGGGGTTAACAGAAGTTCAATATCTGGGGTGTTAATAAATATCCTCATCTCTTGCCAGTATCGAAAAGGGGTTACTAAGAGCGCCTCGCTCCCTGAAGGTCTGTCTTGTCCTGCATTCGACAGAAAACCTATTGATGTGAATGGACACCGTGTAATGCTTCAATTCCCTTGGGATGGCGCTGCAGGGAAATTAAACAATTACTACCAGGTTTCCCCATTTAATAGCTGACCACCGGGCGTACAGCTGGGGGACGCTGATCAGATTAATGACAAGAGACCATTTTAACAAGTTGGATCTGTTCAAAGCATATTTATCTCTGGAGTGCTTTCGGCATGAAAGGATCATATCATTAAAAATTCATTATTGCAGAAAGTTATTGGGATTGTCCACTTCTGGGAACATTTCTTTTGTTCACTTAAATGCATGTATCAGGGGCCCAAAAATCATTTTTGCTATTCGGTTTCATTAAAAAAAAAAATTGCATTGTTTGGCTTTTACAGGCTCTTTGTTTCCCTTTAAATTCAACTTTGATGTGGTCGGTGGTGAAATCAGCTGAGAGGCGCTCAAATAAAGACATAAAAAAGTGTTAGAAACGCTCATTGGATTGTCAGAGTGAGCTCACTGACGGATTCTCAGTTAACTCATTCTACAACGGGAAATAGACAGAGGCTATAGAAGGCAAACCGTGCAAAATATTAAATGAAAAAGTTATTTTAGCCCCAAAAAAATACATGCATTTTTAAGTAAGAAAAATAAATGGTTTCCAATAGGTGGACAGCCCCTTTAAGTGATGCAGCACAAGATATATAGACTCGAGTGCAGCTAGTACATGATGACCCTGTGACTGATCCACTGCAGCGGTGCCAAGTCATGATTCAACATTTTCCGAACAGGAAAACCATTGACTGGAAGGAGCAATCCTACACTTTCCTCCAAAGAGGGTCACACTTTACACAAGTGTAGGGAAGAACTAACAGTGTGCACAAGTGCAATCCCCACCGACACCGCCGGAGCAAGTGTACCAGCGGCAAGATCCGCAGTCAGACCCCACTAATCACTCACGAATGCCATAAAATACTCGTTGTCAGGTCCCTTTATTAGCATGGTGCAGGGTAATTCTTCGCTGCCAGCAGCTTTCCTTGGCACTATGCAACGATCACTAGGAGATAGGGACACATTTAGATGGTGGTGTTTTTTCTGGAATATCTCACAGGGTGACATAATTTTACCATTTACATATATGAATCATCTACAGTAAATGTTGAGGAACTCCGGCCTTAAAGTGGATCTGCTCTCCACCGAACATGGCTGTTTCAGAAAATACTTCTAAGGGCTCAAGCGCACGGAGGAACACAGCGCACGGAACGTCCGCGGGTTATATGCCTATAAGGGTGTTGAGTTCAGGTCAGGAGACCTGTGGGACAATCAGTACCCGGAACAAGATTCATACACATCTGAATGAGTCCTTAGAAATACCAAAACTGAAGCATATGCTAAGAAAACTCTTGTGATGTTCCTCTGCTAACCCTCCTGGAAAAGTGACAACTGGGCGCATTCGTTGGGTTTCTACAGTCTGATGCTGGACAATGTCAGATTGTGTCTACAGGAATGGAAACATCCAGCAGTGGTCAATTTATAGATTTCCAGGGGGGGATAACAGAAGAAGAGCACAAAGTAGTTCCCATATAGGACGCCCCAGAAATCCTATTCTATGGGACATGCAAATATTTAGTAAGTCAGACACGTCAGGGCCTCTATACACTGCATCAGGCAGTGTTCACATCTGCAGGTGGCTCTACCTTGTCCTGTTCAGAAAACACCTCTGGCACCAGAGGCAATGACATCTCCTTTATAGAGACACATTCTAATTGTATCAGTATCTAACAGCTGTGTAGATATGTAAGGCTCTGTTCACATTGAACCCATCATGGGCTCCTACAAAAGTGATCATCAATCTCCTGGAAAGGTAATAATTGCTAGATCAGTGAGAATCCTGCTACTGTGGCCCCGGAGGATTTATGTCCCTCATTCTCCCAGGGCCAAAACACAGCAGCCATCAAGGAGTGGAGCAGGTGGTAACGCATGCAGCTATGAATGGAGAGCGGCAGGGCGCAAGCAACTGCTGCACATACCGCCTTCTGGTCGCAGTGTGCGGGGTCACCGGGTATGTATTGCTCCAATCACAGGCCTCAGCTGTCTGGTGACCAAAGAGCAGAACACCATTGTAGCTGGTCCCGGCAGAAACTACTGGGGCACCTGCCTGAAGGGTCGGGGATCAAACCTGGACGTGTTGCAGGCACTACGTTAGAAAGCCCCTTTAAGGCTACATGGGCTGATGATCAGCAGACGGAACATTCACAGGAACCAGTCTGTCCCTAGTGTGAGACGCCCAGCGACCACCCAACAAGGACAACCCTCTCCTGATCATTGCTAAGTGAAAATGCTCCTAACAAGTCCTTATCCATTTCTTAGGCCAAGTTTATGCAAAGGTGCAATGTGCGGCTTCCCCGCAATGATACCAGAAACAGGGTACACCCCCGAGGGTATCCATGCAGGACCCCCGTCACCGGCCGAGGGTCCGCAGCAAGGACGTTCCATGGGAACACAGCCTTATATTGTGGATCAGACCGGGACGGTCGCGCACGCCACCCCGCACCCCGGGACGGTCGCGCACGCCACCCCGCGCCCCGGGACGGTCGCGCACGCCACCCCGCGCCCCGGGACGGTCGCGCACGCCACCCCGCGCCCCGGGACGGTCGCGCACGCCACCCCGCGCCCCGGGACGGTCGCGCACGCCACCCAGCGCCCCGGGACGGTCGCGCACGCCACCCAGCGCCCCGGGACGGTCGCGCACGCCACCCAGCGCCCCGGGACGGTCGCGCACGCCACCCAGCGCCCCGGGACGGTCGCGCACGCAACCCCGCGCCCCGGGACGGTCGCGCACGGACCCCCTCTCCCCGGGACGGTCACGCACGGACCCCCTCTCCCCGGGACGGTCACGCACGGACCCCCTCTCCCCGGGACGGTCACGCACGGACCCCCTCTCCCTGGGACGGTCACGTACGGACCCCCTCTCATACATGGCATGGAGTTGTGGTTCCCTCTGCCCCCAGCAGTCCCGCCCACCCCGTCAGCCCTAAGCACTGACAGCACGTTACACCCCGCGCACACAGAGGAGGCTGATAATGTCACCGGGGCCGGCAGTGATGAAGGGCACATGCTGGACGGAAGCCGGCAAACTCTTACCCAGAAGCGCTCGCTGCCGTCATTGCTGCAGAAGGCTTCCATGCCGAGCGGCGGGAGGGTCCTCCGGGGGCGGCCGGCTCCGGGCAGCTGGGGAGACACAAATAGGAGCTCTCCCTACATAACAGCGCGTCGCCTGCTACTGCCGGCACACACACTGCTGATTGGCTGATCCCCGCCGCTTCTTCTGGGGCAGTAAGCTGATTGGCTAAAACTCGGCGTTTTCCGGTCCGCTGATTGGCTGCACATCGCGCCGAGCGCCTGGTGACGAAGGCAGAGAATAATATCTCGTGTTACACGGCCGCACAGAGGGGGCGTGTCCGTCAGTGACGAGCGGCCGGTACACCTGTGTGCTGCCCCGCCCCCTGCACGTGGCCGTGCCGCGTCTGTGGTTCCAGCAGGCGTCCTGACCACACCCTCACCGGCAGCAATGGCTGTCAGGGACCGTACAGGTGATGGAGCTGTTCATGGAGCACAGAGAGGCACCGTCCTGAGGGTTAACCCCTTCACCCCCGAGCCTGTTTTCACCTTCCAATTTTTACATTTCTGACCACTGTCACCTTATGAGGTTAATACCTCTGGAACGCTTCAACGGATCCCCCTGATTCTTTGTTTTCTTTGTGACATCTTGTACTTCATGATTGTGGTAAAATTTCTCCGATATCACTTGCATGTATTTGTGAAAAAAAATCGGAAATTTGCAGAAAATTTTGAAAATTTCCTAACTTTGAATTTTCATGCCCTTAAATCAGAGAGATATGTCACACAACATAGTTAATAAATAACATTTCCCACATGTCTACTTTACATCAGCACAATTTTGGAACCAACAATTTTTTTTTGTTAGGAAGCTATAAGGGTTAAAAGTTGACCAGCGATTTCTCATTTTTGCAACAAAATTTACAAAAACATTTTTTTAGGGAACACATCTTATTTGAAGTCACTTTGAGGGGTCTTTATGACAGAAAATACCCAAAAGTGACACCATTCTAAAAACTGCACCCCTCAAGATGCTCAAAACCACATTCAAGAACTTTATTAACCCTTCAGGAGCTTCACAGGAATTTTTGGAATGTGGAAGAAAACAATGAACATTTAACTTTTTTCACAAAAATGTTACTTTAGACCCAAATTTTTTTATTTTCACGAGATTACTAGGAGAAAATGACAAACACAACAAAGTGTGTTGTGCAATTTCCCCTGGGCACGCAGATACCCCATATGTGGGGGAAAACCACTGTTTGGGTGCACGGCAGGGCTCGGAAGGAGCGCCATTTGACTTTTTGATTGTAAAAATTGCTTGAATAATTAGCGGAAGCCATGTTGCGTTTGGAGAGACCCTGATGTGCCTAAACAGTGGAAACCCCCCACAATTGACACCATTTTAGAAACTAGACCCCTCAGGGAACTTATCTAGATCTGTGGTGAGCACCCTGAACCCCCAGGTGCTTCACAGAAGTTTAGCCGTAAAAATACAATTTTTAGCCGTACAATTGAGCCGTAAAAATACAATTTTCTCATATTTTTCCCACAAAAATGTTTTTCAGACCCCAATTTTGCATTTTCATAAGGGTAACAGGAGAAATTGCACAATAAAAATTTGTTGTGCAATTTCTCCTGAGTAAACCGATACCAAATATGTGAAGAAAAACTACTGTTTGGGCGCACAGCAGGGATTGGAAGGGAAGGAGCGCCATTTGACTTTTTGAATGTAAAATTTGCTGTAATAATTAGCAGATGCCATGTCCCGTTTGGAGAGCCCCTGATGTGCCTAAACAGTGGAAACCACTCAGAAGTGACACCATTTTGGAAACTAGACCCCTCAAGGAACTTATCTAGATGTGTGGTGAGCACCTTAAACCCCCAAGTGCTTCACAGAAGTTTATAACGTAGATCCGTGAAAATAAAAAAAAAAACTTTTTTTCCCACAAAAATGTTTTTTAGCCCCATTTTTTTTTCAAAAGGGTAATAGAAGAAAATGGACCCCAAAATTTGTTGTGCAATTTCTCCCGAGCATGGAGATAGTCCATATGTGGGGAAAAACTATTGTTTGGGCGCACGGCAGGGCTCAGAAAGGAAGGAGTGACATTTTGAAACGCAGACTTTGATGGAATGGTCTGCGAGTGTCATATCACGTTTGGGGAGCACCTGATGTGCCTAAACAGTGGAAAACCCCCACAAGCAACCCCATTTTGGAAACTAGACCCCTCAAGGAATTTATTTAGATGTGTGATGAGCACCTTGAGCCCACAGGTTTTTCACAGAATTTTACAATGTGGATCTGTAAAAATGCAAAAAAAAAAATTTCCCCACAAAAATATTTTTAGCCCCAATTTTTTTAATTTTCACAAGGATAGCAGGAGAAAATGGACCCCAAAAATTGTTGTGTAATTTTTCCTGTGTGTGCCGATACCCCATATGTGGTCGAAAACTACTTTTGAGGCACAGTGCAAAGCTCAGAAGGGAAGAAGCACCATATTGGAGTTCAGATATTGCTGGACTGGTTTGAGGGTGCCATGTCACATTGATAGAGCCCCGGAGGTGTTAGAACAGCAGAATCCCCCATGAGAGACCCCATTTTACAAACTACATCTCACAATGAATTCATCTAGGGGTGCAGTGATCATACTGACACCACAGGTCGGTCACAGAATTTTATACCATTGGGCAGTGAAGAAAAAAATAATGACATTTTTAACACCAAAATTTTGTTTTAGCCCCAGATTTAAAATTTTTATGCAGGAAAATGGGTAAAAATGCCACCAAAATTTGTCCCACAATTTCTGCTGAATGTAGAAATACCCCATATGTGACTGTGCAGGACTGCTTAGCCATACGGTGAAACTCGGGATGGATGGAGCACTATCTGCCTCCTGGAGCACAGATTTTTCTAGAATAGTATGCGGACTCAATATACAGAGCCCTAAGTTCTAGAATAGCTGAATACCTCTCAAGTGACCACACTTTGGAAATTATACCCCCTTGAGAAATTATCTACAGGTGTAGTGACGATTTTGACTCCATGAGTGTTTTCCAGAAACAAGGAGCAGTGGACGTTGCTAAGTGAAGATTGCAAACTGCTGTTGTAGTGACCGGTATGGTGTAGCAAGCAGTATGTTGCAGTGCCCAGAGTAGCGTCGGCGTCTCTGGCTCCTGCTCGGCAGAGACACCGATCACCTTACCGCCGTGGCCCCGGTCCGGCATTTGCCTCTCCTTTGCTCGACTTCCATGCTGCGGCTGCCCGGGGTGCTCGCACTGCGCCAGATCCCTGGGCACTGTGCTTAGGGCGCGCGCGCGCTCCCTACGTCTTAAAGGGGCCACGCGCGCCGTCCTAAGATGTCCCCGGCCAATGGCCGGAGGACATCTGCTGTTTAAGGCACCTCCCCCCAAAATGGAGGTACCTGTGCAAAGTTATTGTTTGTGTGCTAAACACTCTCTCTTGCCCTCAGGTCCCAGTACTGCCTGCCGGCCTATCTATCAGTCGTGCCTGCCAGCCTGTCTATCAGCCGTGCCCACCAGCCTGTCTATCAGCCGTGCCCACCAGCCTGTCTATCAGCCGTGCCTGCCAGCCTGTCTATCAGCCGTGCCCGCCAGCCTGTCTATCAGTCGTACCCGCCAGCCTGTCTATCAGCTGTGCCCGCCAGCCTGTCTACTAGACGTACCCGTCAGCCTGTCTATCAGCCGTACCCGTCAGCCTGCCAGCCGAGCCTGCCTGCCTATCTGCAGTGCTCATCTGACAGCCCGTCTGTCGTGTATGTCTGCTATGGCCGTCAGTCCCATGGGAGTCGCCTGCTCTCACAGAAGGTCGGTTCCAGAGTGGCACCTGGACCCCCTGCCTGGTCCCTCCTTGGTTTACCGAGTCGACTAAGACACCGTGTAGCCAGCGTCAGCCCGGGTAGGCTCTTAGTTATGCCCCTCTGGTCCCTCCTTGTACTACGGCACAGTGGTTCCACCATCCGGATCCGTAACAGTTTGCATAGGCCATGGAATCCGGTAGCTCCCAGGCTCCCTCGCTCTCAGACCTGTACCAAGAGGTCTCCCGCCAGAGATCTCAACAGGATACAATCCTGTCCTATCTGGGGACTGTTAACTTCTGATTGGATGCACTGTCCACCCCGGCTATGTCTGCCTCAAACCAAGCAGCATCTGCTCCGGCGGCACCTCAACCCAGTGTCGGTGTGGCACCCAGCTTTGGACCCCGACTATCGGCTCCACCATGCTTTGGTGGTGATCCCGCTCTATGTCGGGGCTTCATCAACCAGTGTACGCTGCACTTTGAACTCCTGACTCATCAGTTCGCTTCTGACTGGCTAAAGTGGCATTCGTTATGTCTCATCTCACTGGAGAGGCGTTGGCGTGGCTCAATCCCCTATGGGAGAGAGGGGATCCTCTGGTGTCTAACCTCCAGGCTTTCCTTGCGGCCTTCTGGAGGGTTTTCGATGAGCCTGGCCGCACATCCTCGACTGCTTCTTCTCTTGTCTACGCCAAGAGAACCTCACAGTGGGCCAGTACGCTGTGCGTTTCCGCACCCTCGCGTCCGAACTTGCCCGGAACAACGAGGCCCTGATGTCTACCTTTTGGGAGGGCCTTTCTGGGCGGATCAAGGACGAACTAGCGGGTCGTGACATACCCACCTCTCTGGATGACCTAGTGTTTTTGGCCACACGGATCAACATCAGGTTCCAGGAGCGTTCTAAGGAGGTGATTCATGAGAAAAAATCTCTGCGCCTTGCACCAACCTTCCAAAGGCCAGTCTCGCAACAAGCCTCTGCCTTGGCGTCTACCCCAGAAGCTATGCAGGTAGACCAAGTAAAGATGGTCAAGTCTCTTCAGGAGGTCCGCCGCACCGAGGGAAGATGTTTTTACTGTGGCAGTTCTGAGCATCTAATCCGCTTGTGTCCAGAGAGACCGGGAAACTCCAGTGCCTAGGATCTCTTGGAGAGGTCGTCCTGGGCAAAAAATTTCCCTCTCCATCCCTGACTCTGTCTGTATCGATAACCTGTGGTAAGATACATTTTTTCAAGACTGCGTATCTGGATTCGGGTGCCGCTGGGAATCTCATCCAACAGACCGTAGTGGAGCAGTATCAGATCCCTATTCAACGTCTTTTGGATCCGTTAGTGGTTTCCTCGGTGGATGGGAGGCCCCTTTCAAAGTCCATCTTGTTCGTCACCGAGCCTGTAGTTCTCCAGATAGGAATGCTACACTCAGAGAAAATCTCCTTCTATGTGCTGTCCGGCCTCTCTCATTCCTTGCTGCTTGGACTTCCCTGGCTTCAGACACATGAGCCGATTTTGAATTGGAGTTCGGGAGAGGTGCTCCGCTGGGGCCAGGAGTGTCACAAGATCTGCTTGGTTCCTGTCCTTCCTGCTCGACCTCCGTCCACTCCAGCCAATTTGCCCGGCTTTCCGGCACCCTACTGGTCAGACGCTGACGTCTTTGACAAGGATGCTGATACACTACCTCCTCATAGGCCGCATGACTGTCCTATCGACCTCATTCCTGGTGCCTCGCCACCCCAAGGTCGAATGTACCCCCTATCGTTGGCCGAAACCTGTGCCATGTCCAAATACATCGAAGAGAATCTTGCTAGCCGATTTATCCAGAAATCCACCTCTCCAGCTGGAGCAGCATTCTTCTTCATCAAGAAGAAGGATGGCTGCTGAATGTCGCATTGGATTTCTCTTCGGCTTATCATCCTCAGTCCAATGACCACGTTTGAGCGTATCAATCAGATCCTCACTAGTTTCCTTCGGCACTTTGTCAACGCTCACCATAGCGACTGGGTGGAGCTTCTGCCTTGGGCCGAATTTTCCTACAATAATCATGTGAGTGAATCCTCAGCCAAATCTCCATTCTTTGTGGTGTACGGGCAGCATCCCAATATTCCCTTAACTGTTTCTACTTCCGTGGACAATCCAGCTGCGCAGTCTCTCGTCAAAGACTTTGCTGTGATTTGGGAAGACACTAAATCTGCGTTGAGGCAGTCCTCTGAGCGGATGAAGCGACACGCCGACAAGAAATGTCTGGACCCGCCTCTATTACATCCGGGGGACAAGGTCTGGCTATCCTCCAAGTATGTTCGTCTCAAGATACCTTCATACAAGTTGGGTCTGTGGTTCATTGGTCCTTTCGAGGTTCTGAGTCAAATCAATCCTGTGGCATACAAGTTGAAACTCCCTGCCTCGTTATGGATCCCCAATTCCTTTCATGTGTCTCTCCTCAAGCCTGTCATCCTCAATTCCTTCTCTGACGATCCAGGTACCACTCCAGCTCCAGTCTCCGCTGAGGACGTTTTTGAGGTAAAGAACATTCTGGCTACCAAGAGGGTAAGAGGAAAGACTTTCTTTCTTGTGGATTGGAAGGAGTTTGGTCCTGAGGAGTGGTCATGGGAGCCCAGGGAGAACATTCATGCTCCTCTTCTTCTGGAAAAATTTCTTGCGGGCTTGAAGAAGAGGGGGCGTAAATGGGGGGGTACTGTAGCACCGGCATCTCTGCCTCCTGCTCGGCAGAGACACCGATCACCTTACCGCCGCAACCCCGGTCCATCGTCTGCCTCTCCCCCGCCCGACTCCCATGCTGCGCCTGCCCTGGGGTGCGCTCCCTGGGG
The DNA here is from genome assembly GCF_046119375.1 of Phyllobates terribilis. Lineage (NCBI taxonomy): Eukaryota > Metazoa > Chordata > Amphibia > Anura > Dendrobatidae > Phyllobates > Phyllobates terribilis. The sequence goes on along the minus strand of NW_027362769.1, from coordinate 219,612,036 downwards.
TGCGTGTACCGCGCGCATATCCCCGGGCACTGTGCTTAGGGCGCGCGCACGCTCCCTACGTCTTAAAGGGGCCGTGCGTGCCGTCCTAAGATGTCCCCGGCCAATGGCCGGAGGACATCTGCTATTTAAGGCACCTCCCCCAAAATGGAGGTGTCTGTGCAAAGTTGTTGTTTGTGTGCTAAACACTCTCTCCAGCCCTCAGGTCCCAGTGCTGCCTGCCAGCCTGTCTATCAGCCGTGCCCACCTGTATATCAGCTGTACCCACCAGCCTGTCTATCAGCCATGCCTGCCAGCCTATCAGCCATATCCGTCAGCCTGCCAGCCCAGCCTGCCTGTCTACCAGCCATGCCAGCCAGCCTGTCTATCAGCCGTATCTGTCAGCCTGCCTGCCGAGCCTGCTTGTCTACCAGCGCTGCCTGCCTATCTGCAGTGCTCATCTGCCAGCCCGTCTGTCGTGTCTGTCTGCTACAGCCGTCAGTCCTGTGGGAGTCGCCTGCTCTCACACAAGGTCAGTTCCAGAGTGGCACCTGGACCCCCTGCCCGGTCCCTCCTTGGTTCACGGAGTCGACTAAGCCACCGTGTAGCCAGGGTCAGACCGGGTGGGCTCTTAGTTACGCCTCTCTGGTCGCTCCTTGTACCACGGCACAGTGGTTCCACCATCCGGATCCGTAACACCCAGTACGTAGTAGTGACCAGTACGTTATGCCAAGCTCGTGCTTCTGGAGACATGTACCCTGTAAATTAGGCGGGCTCTCATCGCTACAGAAATGCCAAACATGTGGACACTGACTGCGATTTAGGCACACTGTGGAGCTCAGAAGGGAGGGGGGCATTTGGATTTCGGAGCACAGAATTTTCTGAATTTCTTCTGGGGGGTGAGGAGCCATAGCGCTTCTCCACAGGCTTTGTTCTACCTGTAACATGGTAGATGACGGACCTGAGTGGGGACTTGCTTTTTTTTGTGGATTGAGTTGAAGCTTTTGTTAGGAACATATTACATAACATTTTGGATCACATTTAGCCTGTGCTCTACGCTGAGCACTGATGTCGGGGTTTCCATCTAAATCTCCGAATGACGTGATTCAGATGAAACCCCCGAGGGATTCATTCACTATAATGAGGCAGCAGAGTTACTCTGGACTCCATCTGGCTTCTGTTCAACGGTGTCCTTTTCAGAATTGCACAAAACTGTGGCCAACAGCACTTTTATGCACACCTAATAAAAAGACAGACACCACCAGATCATAGGCCAGACGATGTCCACAGTGCCTCCATCTGCCTCATTACAGGGAATCTTCCTCCGGGGGTTCTGTCTAAATCACGTATTTCAGAGAATTACATGGAAACCCCGGTGTTAGCGCTCGGCGCAGAGCGCAGGATAAATGTAAGCTGAGACTTAGGCTGCATGCCCACTATGCGTTTTTCAAGCGTTTTTGTCACTGAATTTCCGCAGCGAAAACGCTTGGTAATACGTGCCCCATGGTCCCCAATAATAATCAGCATGTGCTGTGCACATGCTGCGGAAATTTCCGCTGCGCATTATCATTGCGAAAAAATAAGCAGCATGTGCATAAATTTTGCGGACACGCAGCGTAATTGCCGCTATTGACTTGCATTGAATCGTTTAATATCCGCATGACTATATGTGCACATGTGGATATTAAGCGATTCAATGTGCGGATGGTACCCGGGTCTAGAGAAGAGGAGACGCTCATCCAGCCCCGGGTACCATAGTACCTGTTAAAAAAAAATAATTTAAAATAAAAAATAAACATTATACTTACCTTCCGATGTCTCCCGGTCTCCTGTATGATGCGTCCGGTCTCCTGTTCGATGCGTGCGGTCTCTTGTACGGCTCGCGATGGTCTAAAAGGACCTGCGGTGACATCATTTAGTCATGTGACAGGTCACGCGACAGCTGACGTTTGCGGTCACGTCACCTGTCACATGACTAAATGATGTCACCGCAGATCCTTTTAGACTATCGCGAGCCGTACAAGAGACCGGACGCATCATACAGGAGACCGGGGGCCATCAGAAGGTAAGTATAATGTTTATTTTTTACCATTTTTATTCTTTTTTTTTTAACTACAGTATTAACTTGGTCACACTATATAAATCCATGCTGGTTGCATGGATTTATATAGTGTGACCAAGTTGTCAAGCACTTTTCCAAGTGATGCTAAAATCGCTTGGAAAAGCGCTTGATAACCCGCATGCAGAAATGCATGCAAAAACGCTTGACAAACGCTTCTACCTGGCAGGAAAAACGCATGTAAAATCCGCATGCGTTTTTCCTGCCAGGGAGATGCGGAAAAAATCTGCAGCATTTCTGCATCGTGGGCATTTATCCTTACTGCAGTCTTTGGGAGGCAGAATGAACAAATCAGCAGCAGGTGAAGAATTGGTTCTATTTATTTTTTACACTGTTCCTCGTGCGGTATAAGTGATTATACAACATTATTCTTCGGGTCAGTGCGATTACAGCGATGACAGATTTATATCGGGTTTTTATGTTTGGCAGCTGTCACACAATAAAAGACTCTTTTTATTGCGCATCGCCATATTTTGAGAGCTATAATTTTTCCATATTTCAGCCAACAGAGTCATGTAAGGGCTTGTTTTTTGCAGGACGACTTGACGTTTTTATTGGCACCATTTTCGGGCATGTGATATTTTTTGATCGCTTTCTATTCTGATTCTTTGGAGTCAGAATGAACAAACACCAGCAATTCAGGAATTGTGTTTTGGTTTTTTGTATGCCGTTCCGCGTGTGGTAAAATTGATAAGGCAGCTTTATTCTTCAGGTCAGTATGATTACAGCAATACTACATTTATATAGTTTTTTATGTTTTGGCGATTTTATACAATAAAAACTATTTTATAGAAAAATAATTATTTTTGAATCGCTTCATTCTGAGAGCTATAACTTTTTTATATTTCCACTGATGGAGCTGTTTGGTGGCTTGTTTTTTGCAGGACAAGATGACGTTTTCAGAGATACCATTTTTATTTACATTCGTCTTGAAATGGCAGTATCATGATAAAGCATTGTTTTTTGCCTTGTTTTTTATTCATTTTTTTACGGTGTTCACTGAAGGGGTTTGTAGCATCGGCATCTCTGCCCCCTGACAGGCAGAGACGCCGTCCCTCTCACCTCCCCGCTCCCCGCGGGGCGTCCTCCTGCGCTCCTCTTCCTGCTGCTGCTGGCGCACGCAGCTTCCCGGGCACTGGGCTTAGGGCGCGCGCGCTCCCTCTCTCTTAAAGGGGCCGCGCGCGCCGTCCTAAGGAGTCCCCGGCCAATAGCCGAGGGTCCTCCCATATATTAGGCACCTCCTCCAAAATGGAGGTGCCCGAGCAAAAGTTGATGCACAGCATACTTACCTCTGCTTCAGCCCTCAGGTCCAGTTGCCAGCCTGACTACTGTTCCAGTCCGCCAGTCTGACTACTCTCCAGCCCGACAGTCTGCCTTCCGTTCTACCCGCCAGTCTGTCTATGGGCAAGTCCGCCTGCTTACCAGGAAGCACCTGCCAGTTACCTGCCTGCTACCTGCCGTGCCTGCTAGCCCGCTCACCTGGGAGCACTCGCCTGTTACCTGCCAGTTACCTGATAGCCTACCTGGAGGCTCCTGCTGTCACTTGCCGTGACCACCCGCCTGCTAACCTAGAGACTTCAGCCTGCTTGGCCGTCACTTACCGTAGCCAACCTGGAGGCTCCTGCTGTCACTTGCCGTGACCACCTGTCTGTTACCTAGAGACTTCTACCTGCCCTGCCGTCACGTGCCGTGACCACCTGTCAACTATCCAGAGACTTCTGCCTGCCTGTTGTGTCCATCCGCTATACCGGTCAGTCCCAGTCTGCTGACCCGTGGGAGCCACCTGCTCTCTTACAAGGTCATCCCCAGAGTAGCACCTGGTCCCTCTGCTCGGTCCCTCCCTGGTCACGGAGTCGTTTGCCGCCGTACGACCAGGGTCGGTCTGAGTTGATACTTAGTTACGCCCCTCTGGGTCCCTCCTTGCACCGCGGCACAGAGGTTCCACCACCCGGATCCTTAACAGTTTGCTCGGGCCATGGAACCCGGTGGCCCCCAGGCTCCTTCGCTTGCTGACCTGTACCAGGAGGTTTCTCGTCAGAGATCCCAACAGGAAACCATCGTGACCTACCTGCGGTCTGTCAACACTCGCCTGGACACGCTGTCCGTACCACCTGTGTCCGCCCCTAGTCGAGCAACACCCGCTCCGGCAGCGCCGCTGTCCACCAGTACCACGGCATCCAACTCAGGACCCCGGCTTTCTGCACCTCCTCGTTTTGGAGGCGACCCCGCTCTAGCTCGGGGTTTCATAAACCAGTGCACCCTGTACTTTGAACTTTTGGCACATCAGTTCATCTCCGACCGGGCCAAAGTGGCATTCATCATGTCCCATCTCACTGGGGAGGCACTGGCATGGCTAAATCCCATGTGGGAGAAAGGGGATCCCCTGGTGTCCGACCTGTCGTCTTTTCTCGCTGCTTTCCGGAAAGTCTTCGATGAACCAGGGTGAAAAACCTCTTCAGCCTCCTCTCTGCTACGTCTCCGCCAAGGGAGTCTCACCGTGGGCCAATATGCCATACGGTTCCGTACCCTCGCTTCTGAGCTTGCCTGGGGTAACGAGGCTCTGGTGTCCGTCTTCTGGGAGGGTCTTTCCGGTCGGATTAAGGATGAGCTAGCCGGTCGGGACACTCCTACCACCCTGGATGACCTGGTGTCGCTCGCTGCTCGGATTGACATCCGGTTCCAAGAACGCACCAAAGAGACCACTCGGGAGGGAAAGTTCCTCCGCCTTGCTCCTACTTTCCAGAGACCTGCCTCTCAACGAGTCACTCCCCGGGCGCACTCGCCCGAACTCATGCAGATCAACCAGACCAAGATGGTCAAATCTCGGCAAGAGTCACGTCGAGCCGAGGGGAGCTGTTTCTATTGTGGCAGTAAAGAGCACCTGATCCGTTCCTGCCCGGAGAGGCCGGGAAACTTCAGTGTCTAGGACCGCTCGGAGAGGTCGTCCTAGTCAAAAGTAAGCCCTCTCCATCCCTGACTTTGTCTGTCTCTATCTCCTGGGGAGAGAACCGTCTCTTTGAAATTGCTCATCTGGATTCTGGAGCTGCTGGAAACCTCATTTCCCAGTCCCTGGTAGAGAGATACTGAATTCCTACCAAACCTCTGGCTGAACCACTGTCCGTCGCCTCCGTGGATGGAGGACTCCTTCCGGTGACCATCCTGCTCGTCACTGAGCCCCTAACCCTGCAGGTGGGAATGCTGCACTCGGAAAAAATCTCCTTCCATGTGCTGTCCAGACTCTCTCACTCCCTATTGCTAGATCTACCCTGGCTCCAGACCCATGAACCCGTACTGAACTGGCAATCCGGTGAAGTACTCCGGTGGGGGCAGGACAGCCATAGGACCTGCCTGATTCGGGTTTGCCCGACTCGTCCACCACCTACCCCAGCTAATTTACCCGGTCTACCGGCTCCGTTCTGGTCCTACGCGGATGTCTTCGGTAAAAAGGAAGCAGAGACACTGCCACCTCATAGGCCATATGATTGCCCGATCGACCTGGTACCTGGCGCCTCTCCACCCCGTGGGCGTATTTACCCGTTGTCGGCGGCTGAAACCCGGGCCAGGTCTGAGTACATTGAGGAGAATCTGGCTAGGGGATTCATCCGGAAATCTACCTCCCCGGCTGGAGCCGGATTCTTCTTTCTCAAGAAGAAGGATGGCTCGTTACGCCCCTGTATTGATTATAGAGGACTCAATCAGATCACGGTAAAAAACAAATATCCCCTGCCGCTCATCTCCGAGTTGTTTGATCGCCTTAAGGGCGCCAGGATCTTTTCCAAACTGGATCTACGTGGAGCGTATAATCTTGTCCGAATCCGTCAAGGAGATGAGTGGAAGACGGCATTCAATACCCGGGACGGTCATTATGAATACCCTTTGATGCCCTTCGGTCTCTGCAATGCTCCCGCTGTCTTCCAAGAATTGGTCAACGACATCTTACGTGATCTTCTTTACTCCTGCGTGGTGGTATACCTGGACGATATCTTGGTCTTCTCTCCGGATCTTCCCACACACCGGAGGGATGTTCGTCAGGTCCTGCTTAGGCTCAGGCAGAACCACCTCTATGCAAAATACGAGAAGTGCTTCTTCGAGCATACTTCTCTTCCATTCCAGGGCAACATTATCTCCCAGACAGGCCTACGAATGGATCACGAGAAACTCTCTGCTGTCCTAAAGTGGCCCCGTCCGAAGGGGTTGAAGGCGATTTAGCGGTTCCTGGGCTTCGCCAACTACTATCGTCTCTTCATTCCGCACTTCTCTTCCCGGACTGCTCCCATATCTGCGCTCACCCGTAAGGGAGCAAATCCTAAGGTATGGTCGCCTGAAGCTGAGGAGGCCTTCATCTCCTTAAAGCAAGCCTTCTCCTCTGACCCAGTGCTGTACCGTCCGGACTGCAACAAACAATTCTTTCTGGAGGTTGATGCTTCCTCCTCCGGAGCCGGAGCGGTGCTCACCCAAAAGTCTTCATCCGGGAGAATGGTAACCTGCGGCTTCTTCTCAAAACTCTTCTCCTCCTCTGAGCGCAACTACTCCATTGGAGACCGAGAATTGTTAGCCGTTAAATTGGCGCTGGAGGAGTGGCGCTACCTGCTTGAGGGGGCTCTATACCCGGTGATCATCTATACGGATCACAAAATCCTGGCATATCTCCAGAATGCCCAAAGACTCAATCCGTCAGGCCCGGTGGTCTTTGTTCTTCGCCCGCTTCGACTTCGTCCTATATTTCCGCCCGGCGGACAAGAATGTCAAAGCCGACGCCTTGTCCCGATCCTTCCTGTCCTCCGATCAAGAGGAGGAGGCTATGCACATCATCGACCCCTTCAAAGTGATGAATGTGGCCCCTTTGGATCTGACTCGTCCTCCACCCGGTAAGACGTTTGTAGCAGTACCAGATCGTGAGAAGGTTCTTCGCTGGGGTCATTCTTCTAAACTAGCCGGCCATGCTGGTCAAAAGAAGACCTTCCTGCTCATCACCCGGCATTACTGGTGGCCTACCCTGTGCAAGGATGTGGTAGACTTCGTCTCAGCCTGTTCGTCCTGTGCCCACAATAAAATTCCCAGACACCTACCAGCCGGTCAGCTCCTGCCTCTTCCCGTACCTGATGCCCCGTGGCAACACATTGCTATGGACTTTATTACAGATCTCCCTGTCTCTGCCGGTTGTACAGTCATTTGGGTGGTCGCCGACCGCTTTTCTAAAATGGCTCACTTCATCCCTCTGCCTGGCCTCTCGTCTGCATCAGAGCTAGCTAAGGACTTTTTCCTTCACATCTTCCGTCTCCATGGCCTACCCCTCCACATCGTGTCGGATCGAGGGGTTCAGTTCACCTCACGTTTCTGGAGAGCTATGTGTAAGCTGCTGGATGTCACCCTGGATTTCTCCTCCGCTTACCATCCACAGTCCAATGGTCAAGTGGAGCGGATCAACCAGATCCTTACCAGCTACCTCCGGCACTTTGTTAACGCTGACCATACTGATTGGGTGGATCTCCTGCCATGGGCTGAATTCTCCTACAACAACCATGAGAGCGAATCATCTTCCAAGTCTCCGTTCTTTATAGTCTATGGTCAACATCCCCGGATTCCGTTTCCCGTCTCCGCTTCTGTGGACAACCCTGCCGCGGAGTCTCTGGTCAGCGAATTTTCCACCATTTGGGAGAGTACTAGGTCCGCACTTCTTCAGTCCTCCGAGCGGATGAAGAGATATGCTGACAAGAGACGTCTGGATCCGCCTCAATTCCGTCCGGGAGACAAGGTTTGGCTCTCCTCCAAACATGTTCGGCTCAAAATACTCTCCTACAAGTTGGGCCCTCGGTTCATCGGTCCATTTGAAGTCCTTAAACAAATCAATCCAGTGGCCTACAAGTTAAAACTCCCAGCCACCTTACGGATTCCCAACTCCTTCCACGTATCTCTCCTCAAACCAGTTGTCTTTAATTCTTTTTCCAACAATCCAGGTTCTTCCCCTGCTCCGGTTTCCGCTGAGGACGTTTTTGAGGCAGAGAATATTCTGGCTACCAAAAGGGTAAGAGGAAAAACCTTTTTCTGGTGGATTGGAAGGGGTTTGGCCCAGAGGAGAGAACTTGGGAACCCAGGGAGAACATCCATGCCCCGCTTCTCCTTGAAAAGTTTCTTTCTGGCCTAAAAAAGGGGGGGCGTAAAGGGGGGGGTACTGTAGCATCGGCGTCTCTGCCCCCTGCCAGGCAGAGACGCCGTCCCTCTCACCTCCCCGCGCGGCGTCCTCCTGCGCTCCTCTTCCTGCTGCCGGCGCACGCAGCTTCCCGGGCACTGTGCTTAGGGCGCGCGCGCTCCCTCTCTCTTAAAGGGGCCGCGCGCGCCGTCCTAAGGAGTCCCCGGCCAATAGCCGAGGGTCCTCCCATATATTAGGCACCTCCTCCAAAATGGAGGTGCCCGAGCAAAAGTTGATGCACAGCATACTTACCTCTGCTTCAGCCCTCAGGTCCAGTTGCCAGCCTGACTACTGTTCCAGTCCGCCAGTCTGACTACTCTCCAGCCCGACAGTCTGATTCCGTTCTACCCGCCAGTCTGTCTATGGGCAAGTCCGCCTGCTTACCAGGAAGCACCTGCCAGTTACCTGCCTGCTACCTGCCGTGCCTGCTAGCCCGCTCACCTGGGAGCACTCGCCTGTTACCTGCCAGTTACCTGATAGCCTACCTGGAGGCTCCTGCTGTCACTTGCCGTGACCACCCGCCTGCTAACCTAGAGACTTCAGCCTGCTTTGCCGTCACTTACCCTAGCCTACCTGGACGCTCCTGCTGTCACTTGCCGTGACAACCTGTCTGTTACCTAGAGACTTCTACCTGCCCTGCCGTCACGTGCCGTGACCACCTGTCAACTATCCAGAGACTTCTGCCTGCCTGTTGTGTCCATCCGCTATACCGGTCAGTCCCAGTCTGCTGACCAGTGGGAGCCACCTGCTCTCTTACAAGGTCGTCCCCAGAGTAGCACCTGGTCCCTCTGCTCGGTCCCTCCCTGGTCACGGAGTCGTTTGCCGCCGTACGACCAGGGTCGGTCTGAGTTGATACTTAGTTACGCCCCTCTGGGTCCCTCCTTGCACCGCGGCACAGAGGTTCCACCACCTGGATCCGTAACAGGATTAACTAGTAGGACAGTTTTATAGGTCAGGTCGTTCCGGACATGGCAATACCAAATATCCACCGCGTGCAGAATTATTAGGCAAATGCGTATTTTGAGCACTTCGATACTTTTTATACATGTTGTCCTACTCCAAGCTGCATAGGCTTGAGAGACAACTACTAATTAAGTAAATCTGGTGATGTGCATCTCTGTAATGAGGAGGGGTGTTGACTAATGACATCAACCCCCTATATAAGGTGTGCTTAATTATTAGGCAACTTCCTTTCCTTTGGCAAAATGGGTCAGAAGAGAGATTTGACGGGCTCTGAAAAGTCCAAAATTGTGAGATGTCTTGCAGAGGGATGCAGCAGTCTTGAAATTTCCAAACTTTTGAAGCGTGATCACTGAACAATCAAGCGTTTCATGGCAAATAGCCAACAGGGTCGCAAGAAGCGTGTTGGCCAAAAAAGGCGCAAAATAACTGTCCATGAATTGAGGAAAATCGAGCGTGAAGCTGCCAAAATGCCATTCGCCACCAATTTTGACATATTTCAGAGCTGCAATGTTACTGGAGTATCAAAAAGCACAAGGTGTACGATACGCAGGGACATGGCCAAGGTAAGGAAGGCTGAAAAACGACCACCTTTGAACAAGAAACATAAGATAAAACGTCAAGAATGGGTCAAGAAATATCTTAAGACTGATTTTTTAAAGGTTTTATGGACTGATGAAATGAGCGTGACTCTTGATGGGCCTGATGGATGGGCCAAAGGCTGGATCAATAAAGGGAAGAGAGCTCTACTCCGACTCAGACGCCAGCAAGGTGGAGGTGGGGTACTGGTATGGGCTGGTATAATCAAAGATGAACTTGTGGGACCTTTTAGGGTTGAGGATGGAGTGAAGCTCAACCCCAAGACCTACTGCCAGTTTCTGGAAGACAACTTCTTCAAGCAGTGGTACAGGAAGAAGTCGGTATCGTTCAAGAAAAACATGATTTTCATGCAGGACAATGCTCCATCACATGCATCCAACTACTCCACAGCATGGCTGGCCAGTAAAGGTCTAAAAGAAGAAAAAATAATGACATGGCCCCCTTGTTCACCTGATCTGAACCCCATAGAGAACATGTGGTCCATCATAAAATGTGAGATCTACAGGGAGGGAAAACAGTACACCTCTCGGAACAGTGTCTGGAAGGCTGTGGTGGCTGCTGCACGCAATGTGGATCGAAAACAGATCAAGCAACTGACAGAATCTATGGATGGAAGGCTGTTGAGTGTCATCATAAAGAAAGGTGGCTATATTAATCACTAATTTTCTTGGTTTTTGTTTTTGCATGTCAGAAATGTTTATTTCTAAATTTTGTGCACTGATATTGGTTTACCTGGTGAAAATAAACAAGTGAGATGGGGTTATATTTGTTTTTTATTAAGATGCCTAATAATTCTGCACAGTAATAGTTACCTGCACAAACAGATATCCTCCTAAGATAGCCAAATCTAAAAAAAAAACACTCCAACTTCCAAAAATATTAAGCTTGGATATTTATGTGTCTTTTGGGTTGATTGAGAACATAGTTGTTGATCAATAATAAAAATAATCCACTAAAATACAACTTGCCTAATAATTCTGCACACAGTGTATGTACTTTTTTTCATGAAAATATTTATTTATGGGTACAATATATATATATATATATATATATATATATATATATATATATATTTTATTATTATTATTTTGTGATTTTTTTAAAAATATTTTTACAATTGTTTTTCCCTTTTTCTTACTTTTTCACTTTGTCCCACTATGGGACTTTCACTTTTTTCAGCCTGAGCGCTAATAAAGCATAGGAATGCAGCAGCATTCCTATGCCTCATAAACTGTCAGCGCTGCACTGATAGGAAAACTTGTTAGATCATGCACTGCTCATGATCTAGCAACTTTGCCAGCAGTGGTGACGCGGATGTCGTCATGATGACGGGGGTCTCCAATCCAAGGGCAGAGGGGCTTTCTTCCCTCTGCCAGCCCCTTTGCCTGTACGCTAAATACTGCAGCATTTAGCAGGTTAAAGTTCTGGGAGCGGTGCGGGCACCACTCATGGCACTGAGTCCCGGGTGTCAGCTGTCAGAATCAGCAGACATCCGGCGGCGATCGCCATGACGTTCATACAGTGCTGGCCAAAAGTATTGGCACCCCTGCAATTCTGTCAGATAATACTCAGTTTCTTCCTGAAAATGATTGCAATCACAAATTCTTTGGTATTATTCTCTTCATTTAATTTGTCTTCAATGAAAAAAACACAAAAAGAATTGTCCTAAAGCCAAATTGGATATAATTCCACACCAAACCTAAAAAAGGGGGTGGACAAAAGTATTGGCACCCTTTGAAAAATCATGTGATGCTTCTCTAATTCGTGTAATTAACAGCACCTGTAACTTACCTGTGGCACCTAACAGGTGTTGGCAATAACTAAATCACACTTGCAGCCAGTTAACATGGATTAAAGTTGACTCAACCTCTGTCCTGTGTCCTTGTGTGTACCACATTGAGCATGGTGCAAAGAAAGAAGACCAAAGAACTGTCTGAGGACTTGAGAAACCAAATTGTGAGGAAGCATGAGCAATCTCAAGGCTACAAGTCCATCTCCAAAGACCTGAATGTTCCTGTGTCTTCCGTGCGCAGTGTCATCAAGAAGTTTAAAGCCCATGGCACTGTGGCTAACCTCCCTAGATGTGGACGGAAAAGAAAAATTGATGAGAGATTTCAACGCAAGATTGTGCGGATGGTGGATAAAGAACCTCGAGTAACATCCAAACAAGTTCAAGCTGCCCTGCTGTCCGAGGGTACAACAGTGTCAACCCGTACTATCCGTCGACGTCTGAATGAAAAGGGACTGTATGGTAGGATACCCAGGAAGACGCCACTTCTTACCCCGAGACATAAAAAAGCCAGGCTGGAGTTTGCCAAAACTTACCTTAGAAAGCCTAAAACGTTTTGGAAGAATGTTCTCTGGTCAGATGAGACAAAAATAGAGCTTTTTGGCAAAAAGCATCAACATGGAGTGCACAGGAAAAAAAAAGAGGCATTCAAAGAAAAGAACACGGTCCCTACAGTCAAACATGGCGGAGGTTCCCTGATGTTTTGGGGTTGCTTTGCTGCCTCTGGCACTGGACTGCTTGACTGTGTGCATGGCATTATGAAGTCTGAAGACTACCAACAAATTTTGCAGCATAATGTAGGGCCCAGTGTGAGAAAGCTGGGTCTCCCTTAGAGGTCATGGGTCTTCCAGCAGGACAATGACCCAAAACACACTTCCAAAAGCAATATAAAATGGTTTTAGAGAAGCACTGGAGACTTCTAAGGTGGCCAGAAATGAGTCCAGACCTAAATCCCATAGAACACCTGTGGAGAGATCTCAAAATGGCAGTTTGGAGAAGGCACCCTTCAAATATCAGGGACCTGGAGCAGTTTGCCAAAGAAGAATGGTCTACAATTCCAGCAGAGCATTGTAAGAAACTCATTGATGGTTACCGGAAGCGGTTGTTCGCAGTTATTTTGGCTAAAGGTTGTGCAACCAAGTATTAGGCTGAGGGTGCCAATACTTTTGTCTGGCCCTTTTTTGGAGTTTTGTGTGAAATGATCAATGATTTGATTTTTGCTTCATTCTCTTTTGTGTTTTTTCCTTGCAAGCAAATTAAATGAAGATAATAATACCAAAGAATTTGTGATTGCAATCATTTTCAGGAAGAAACTGAGTATTATCTGACAGAATTGCAGGGGTGCCAATACTTTTGGCCAGCACTGTATACTGTATCGGTTGGGAAGTCCTTCCTGATGACGTATATGTACTACAAATGTCGGGAATTGTTTAAGAGGTACCTGTCACCAGGTTTTCCCCCATATAAACTAAAAGCATTTGGACCTGTCAGCTGGATATTTGGCCCCTAACTAAAACTATGATTGTAAAGCCCCTTTAATACTTAATACATTCAAAGCTTTCTAGTAGAATAGCGTTGGGGCATTTCTCAGAAATCTATTCTTCAAGGTTTATTCCTAAGTGCATCCAACACAGTGCACCCGTCAACTTCAGTCGTTGATTAACAGGTCACTCCTCCTTCAGTGACTTGTCCCCCTATGCAGGCGGAGTCAGTGTTCGGGTTTGTTTGATCAGAAAGGGCACGGTCTGCGCTGTGAGCTCCTGATGACATAGCTGGAGCCGGTACTTTGATCTCCCAGAGTCACCCCCAGAGCACTTAATGTATCATTTGCATATGAATAAAAACAATAATTACTGGCAATGCAGCAACAGATAAAAGATGTAAAGAGGTTAGTTTGCATTTTAATGACCTGCATTCTTGTACATGCAGTTTAGAGGGATTGATCTTACTGACAGATTTCCTTTAAGTTCTCATGATGAGTATTTGGTGCATTTTTTTCTGCTCCGTATTTTAATGCACAAAGAAAGCAGCGTCTTTATAGATTAGAGATTTCTAGAAATCTGCTGTCCACTGTGCTTTTTTTCCCACAGCATACACTGACCTGCGGTGCATTTTTTAAACTCTCAACATGTCAATTTCTCTCGCAGTAAATTTGCGTTTTATTTACAGATATTACACATAGACTTGAATAAAATGAGGAAAATCTGCATGTAATCCGCATATGACTATCAATAAAATGTTATCAAAGCCAAATCCCAGGAAGTATCAAAAACAAAGCAGCTTTATTTCAAGGACCTTTCACCAAATGTTTCATTTTGAACTGGACACACCATGTAATAGTGGCTGCTGAGCGGAATAAAAAAATTTTTGTTTTTGTTTTTTTTTTATTTCGCCTCCCTATTGAGAGATATCAGCAATCAAATATTTGGTGACGCGCCCCCTGGGCCAGTGTTGTTTGGGGATACCCGGAGCCGGATCAGATGGGGGTTGTAGTCTCCGAGTGGCGGTGACCCGGTCCGTGCCCAGGGTGTCAAGCTCAGTGTGTGGCAGTCCTACAGATGTTGCTGGATGTTCTTTAATGTCGACTACGCCACCCGTTGATTTGCGGTCAGTACGGCCGCCGCTGCAGCAGGGTCCGCTGAGGCCGGTGGTGTGTGTGCAGCTCAGGTAGTATAACCCCCAACGGGAGGGGTATAGCCTCAGGGGGTCAGCTGTAGAGGGTGGTGGTTGTGGTGGTGCAGTGAGAGTAGTAATAAGACTCCGAGTCGGGCTGTGCAGTTCAGGGTTTTACTTACTGCTTTTGTGTTGGTCACTCCGGCCTTGAGTGACCGCCCGAGCCGTGCTGCGTCCACCAGGTCCTGGACTCGGCCAACCCCCAGGTGATTCTGGAGCGTGGTCCTGAGCTCCCTTTCTGACTTGTCCTTCTCTCTGGCCTTCCCCACCAGGGATCCACCTAAGTCCGGCTCCCTCGGGCCTCTTGTTGGTAAAACCCTTGTCTCTGGGTTCCCTGACCCTATTCTTGGTGTGCCTTCCGGGTGGATTTAGTGGGTGGTCGTGGCAGATCCTGCCCACGACCTCCGGTCTCTGGCTAAGGATTAGGGCCCTCCACCAGCTTGGGATCCGGTACCCTTGTGCCAACTCTTCACCCTCTGGTCTAATTTTGGGTTCTTGGAGTTCCCTCTTCTCCCCCTCTGGGTCCTTCTTTCTCCTCTCTCTCTCTCTTGGCCTTGGAGCTGGCTGAGCTGCTCTGCTTCTCTGACTCAACTCTGACAGACTGACCCTGATCTAAGATGGTTCCCACCTTATATACTCCCTCTATGTGTGAGCTCAGGTGACCAGCACCCAATGAGCTCCTAGCATTACCCAGACTGCTCCCCCTATCTGCCCCTACACTACTGGGATGTTCCACCCCCCTCCCACTCCAGCCAGGGACAGACACTGTCGTACCTGCACATTTCTCTAGTGGGAGTACCATTGGTCTGTCCCTCGGAAATGGGATGTGTGTAGTGCATGCAGCCTACTGAGCTCAGTTCCACACTCCATCCTTACCCGGGAGTGGAATACCACACCTCTGGCTTGAGGTGTAATACCCCTGTAGCAGCCGAATCCTCAGGGTGCTACATTTGGCACCTAGTTTAGTTTAGTCCAAGTGGATATTATAGTTGTCACTGGGGGCGTGCACTTCTGCCTCTTGTATGATGCTGACCAATCATAAGTAGGCAGCAGCATAGAAGTGCAGAAGGACCTGTGATGATGTCATTAAGGTCACATGACCTGAGTCCACAGGTTCCGGCAGCTGGAGTGTGCAGCTGAAATAAGCACTGAAGATATATTACTCAGCCTACATCAGGTCTCCAACAAAATGGCATTGTTGTCCGCACATGCACGGTTGCATCCATATCTGTCTCCAATAAAATGGCGCCATCATTGGCACATGCGCGGGTGCATCCATATAGGTTTTCAATAAAATGATGCCGTCGTTAGCACATGCACGGATGAATCCATATCTGTCTACAATAAAATGGCGACATCGTTGGCACATGCGCGGATGCTTCCATTTTGGTTTCCAATAAAATGGCAACGTCGTTGGCACATGCGCGGTCGCATCTATATTGGTCTCCAATAAAATGGCGCTGTCGTTGGCACATGCGCAGATGAATCCATATCTATCTCCAATAAAATGGCGCCGTCGTTGGCACATGAACGGATGCATCCTTATTCGTCTCCAATAAAATGGTGCCGTCGTTGGCACATGCGTTGATGCATCCATATCAGTCTCCAATAAAATGGTGCCGTCATTGGTGTTAGAACCCTCTTGTTAGTTTTTTCTATCTTGTGTTTATCGGTCACGTGACCATCTGCCTATATATTCCAGCTCCGCCTTTCTGGCTTTGCTGGACTTCAGTGTTGTTTGACTGTTTTGCTAGCTTGGTGCTTCGGTGCCTATCTCTGTCAGTTCGCTTGGTCCTTCTGGGACCTCTAGTACTTTTTGTCAGTTTGTCTTTTGTGTTCTGCAACAACTTCTGTTTAGGAGGTGTTCCATTTTTATCCCAGTCCTTAGTACTTTTAGGGACCCCTCCCTTATTTCTATAGGTCTTCGTTCAGACTAGCCGAGGACATAGGCGGGTCTGTTTACAAGGAACAGGAAGCCCGCTACATCGTAGGGATTCAGCTTAGTCTTACTGTAGGGATAGCTTTCCCCTATCTTTCCTTAGTTCTTGTTGCAGATCATAACAGTTGGCACACGTGTTTGATGCATCCATATCGTTCTCCAATAAAATGGCGCCGTCGTCGGTACATGCGTGGATGCATCCATATCCATCTCCAATAAAATGGCGCCGGTGTTGGCACATGCGCGGACGCATCCATATCGGTCTCCAATAAAATGGCGCCTGAGGGTGAGTATATGGCAGGGGGTTACACTTAAAGCGCCACTCCAGCGCTTAAAAAAAGCAAAACGCTGGCGTGATGCTTTAATGTGGAATCAGCAAAATTTCTCATTCTCTCTCTGCACCAAAACCCACAAGTTCTTGAAAATCCACATAAAAAACCTCATCCTTTACAAGCGGTATTTAAATGTGTATTTTTTAGCCAAAAAAAACTTTCATTTCCTGAAGCGGCTTTTGCAGTATTTTGATTTGAAGTGCTTGGTTCGGAGTGGATTTCATCAAGATCTGCTTTAAAGATGTGACATGTCCTTTTTCTTTCCACCATGCATTTTTCAAAATTTCTTAAAAGAAAACCAAAACACTAAAAAAACTCATATGAACAGCAAAAGTGGATTTCCTATAGAAATGAATGAGAAAAGTAAGTCACATGACCTCCCAATTCCGGCACTGGAGAATCCTGACAGCAAGAAATGTGCACAATGTGAGGATTCACAAGTCTGCAGTCACAAAGCGTGACTGCAGACTTGGGCCCCAAGCCTGGACAACCCCTTTAAGCCTTATTCAGACGTCTGTCTTTCATGGATAGATATGTTACTTATGATAGTCTATGGGGTTGTTAACATGTCCATGTATTTACTTTTGTGGACTGAGTGTCTGTACCAAAACACTGAGAATGAAATGTCCGATCTTGATCCGAGTCAAGGACAAAACTCGCCAATGCAAATCCATGGTTTTCTGAAAAATCAAATATGACTTGAATGCCATTTTTCATTGACTGATTGGAGAAGCTTGAGAAACCTCCAGATTTTTATATTGATTTGAATAGGAGGCTGATGTGCAGTAACAAGCCCCGACCACTACAGGTAGATGGCCAAGATTCGCAAGTAAGCACGTTCGCTGCCGCCACTGATAGCAGCTGATCGGCGGGGGTGCCGGGTGTCAGACTCCGGCTGATCAGACATTGATGACCTATCCTAAGGATAGGTGATCAATGATAAAGTAGTGGACAACCTCTTTAAGTAACCATCGGAGCCAATAACAGGACTCAGTGGTGACAATGGCTGGTGAGCATTGAGGAAAGTGTTCAGCTACAACAGTCATATGAATGGTGGACCGGACGTCATCAGTACGGGACAGATTTCCTGTTCTTAGACCATGTTTTAAAATAATCTCATGCAACTCCTTTTGTAAAACTGATATTTACGTGGGCAGTTTCATTGACTTCAAAGAACTGGTCTGTTTGCTATATACACATTTCACAGCTCTAATCTACAAGTTCAGTGTGACATGAACACAAGGACAAGGACAATCACACAAGCAAAGAAAATCACGTAGCAGGAAATAAAAGGAACATGGGCTCCTATTCCCCAAAGCAAAAATAGCGAGAATTCTGTCGTGAACAGTTGCACCATTTTTGCTCAATGCGGAGTTGTAGAAAAATGTTCGGCCTATTGGCGTTTTGACAAAACGAGCAGAGCAAGGGCATGATAATACAACTTGTCTAATTCATGACAAGCTGCAGCGCCACCTTACACCAGAAATCTTACTCCAGTCTCCAACTAAGGTTTGTGGCGAGTTGCATCCCACTTGTCAGATGCTCCTGATTTATTAAGAAGAGTGCGCCTCTTAGTGAATCAGGAGCTTCTGACTCCAACACACCCCTCATCCAGACAGGTGAGAAGGTTGCCGGTCTTGATGAAATGGGGCCGTGGTGTGCTAAAATAGTGAAACAAGGTGGACTTATTCTAAAGCAGGACTTGCCAACAATGTGATGTGTACGGGGTCCCTGATTGTCCCCCAGTGACATACAGTAAGCCAGGAAATGAGAATCAGGAATGTTAGAGTTCAACATGTACAGTCATTATGTTCTCCCGAGAGATGCGTCATTTAACGGTTTATTTCCCTCTTCCCATTGAAATATACAAGGTATCGCTTAAGTCTGGACACATAGGTAAAAATACATATTTTCAAGAAATGAAACTTCTTAACATTTTATTGAATTGGAATATTAAATAACTTCTTCAATATGATTTCCATCATTGGCAATGCAAAGGTCCATGCGCTTTGCAAAATTCTATTATACTTGAATTAAATTAATTAAAATGATAGTTAATGAGAATTCCTATGGGTCCAGACTTTAGGGACACCCTGTACATGCACTCATCTAGCTATCACCAGTTTTATGGTGGGCTTCCTCTGGATTGTCCAGTTTTTCATCCACACTTCCAAGGCAAACTGATCATTTAAATGGCTTCCTATAATGTTGTCCCTGTGTGAACACTGCCTACTGCTGAGTGTGAATCCCTACAGTAGTTAAATAACCATTAGAGAAGGGTACAACAACTTCGGCCATGTGACATTAAGATTGCAATGTCACACAGCCAAGCTCACAAATAATAGTTATTTGGCTTCTTTGAAATGCTGCAGGTTTACATATTTGCAGACTGTAACCACATTCATGATAATTATTAGCGATTTAACGCTAGATTCTTGAGAACCAAGAGGATTTTTAATAAGAGATCAATTGCAAAGTTGCTTGTTTTTACAAGGAATATGAAATTTTACCTATTTAATATATTGAAACAACCCCTTTAAGATAGCTTTCCTCTTTAAGGGGGAAACATTGTAAATGATATTGCATGTAACTGTGGGCATTTTAATTAGGCGGTGGACATTGACATTGCTTTAAGGAGTACTCTGTCTGTCTTGCACTGTTGTAGAGAGGACTAGCTGCCACTATTATAGGGAGGACTGTAGCTGGAATTGTTGCAGGGAGGACCACAGTGGGCACTGCTGTTGGGAGGACCCTGGCTGGCACTGCTGTAGGGGGTGTGTGTCTGGCACTGCTCTAGGGGGGGCTGGCTGGCACTGCTGTAGGGGGGAGTGGCTGGCACTGCTGTGGTGGAGGACCCTGGCTGGCACTGCTGTGGGGGAGGACCCTGGCTGGCACTGCTGTGGGGGAGGGGGTCTGGTTGGCACTGCTGTGGCGGAGGACCCTTGCTGGCACTGCTGTAGGGAGGGAGGACTCTCGCTGGCACTGCTGTAGGGAGGACTCTCGCTGGCACTGCTGTAAGGAGGACCCTGGCTGGCACTGCTGCAGGGGGGGGGGACCCAGGCTGGCACTGCTGTAGGGGGGACCCAGGCTTGCACTGCTGTAGGGAGGACCCTGGCTGGCACTGCTGTAGGGGGGACCCAGGCTGGCACTGCTGTAGGGGGGACCCTGGCTGGCACTGCTGTAAGGAGGACCCTGGCTGGCACTGCTATAAGGAGGACCCTGGCTGGCACTGCTGTAGGGGGAGCTCTGGCTGGCACTGCTGTAGGGAGGACTCTGGCTGGCACTGCTGTAGGGGGGGACCCAGGCTGGCACTGCTGTAGAGGGGACCCAGGCTAGCACTGCTGTAGTGGGGACCCAGGCTGGCACTGCTGTAGGGAGGGAGGACTCTGGCTGGCACTGTTGTAGGGAGGGAGGACTCTCGCTGGCACTGCTGTAGGGAGGGAGGACTCTCGCTGGCACTGCTGTAGGGAGGGAGGACTCTCGCTGGCACTGCTGTAGGGAGGACCCTGACTGGCACTGCTGTAGGGGGGACCCAGGCTGGCACTGCTGTAGAGGGGACCCAGGCTGGCACTGCTGTAGGGAGGGAGGACTCTCGCTGGCACTGCTGTAGGGAGGGAGGACTCTCGCTGCCACTGCTGTAGGGAGGACTCTCGCTGGCACTGCTGTAAGGAGGACCCTGGCTGGCACTGCTGTGAGGAGGACTCTGGCTGGCACTGCTGTAGGGAGGACTCTGGCTGGCACTGCTGTAGGGGGACCCTGGCTGGCACTGCTGTAAGGAGGACTCTGGCTGGCACTGCTGTAAGAAGGACCCTGGCTGGCACTGCTGTAAGGAGGACTCTGGCTGGCACTGCTGTAGGGGGGACCCAAGCTGGCACTGCTGTAGTGAGGACCCTGGCTGGCACTGCTGTAGGGGGGACCCAGGCTGGCACTGCTGTAGGGAGGACTCTGGCTGGCACTGCTGTAGGGGGGAGCCAGGCTGGCACTGCTGTAGGGAGGACCCAGGCTGGCACTGCTGTAGAGGGGACCCAGGCTGGCACTGCTGTAGGGGGGACCCAGGCTGGCACTGCTGTAAGGAGGCCCCTGGCTGGCACTGCTGTAGGGGGGACCCAGGCTGGCACTGCTGTAAGGATGACCCTGGCTGGCACTGCTGTAGGGGGGGCTGTGGCTGGCACTGCTGTATGGGGGACCCAGGCTGGCACTGCTGTAGAGGGGACCCAGGCTGGCACTGCTGTAAGAAGGACCCTGGCTGGCACTGCTGTAGGGGGGACCCAGGCTGGCACTGCCGTAAGGAGGACCCTGGCTGGCACTGCTGTAGGGAGGACTCTCGCTGGCACTGCTGCGAGGAGGACCCTGGCTGGCACTGCTGTAGAGGGGACCCAGGCTGGCACTGCTGTAGGGCGGACTCTCGCTGGCACTGCTGTGAGGAGGACTCTGGCTGGCACTGCTGCAGGGGGGGGGGGACCCAGGCTGGCACTGTTGTAGGGAGGACTCTGGCTGGCACTGCTGTAGGGGGACCCTGGCTGGCACTGCTGTAAGGAGGACTCTGGCTGGCACTGCTGTAAGAAGGACCCTGGCTGGCACTGCTGTAGGGGGCACCCAGGCTGGCACTGCTGTAAGGAGGACCCAGGCTGGCACTGCTGTAGGGGGGACCCAGGCTGGCACTGCTGTAGGGGGGACCCAGGCTGGCACTGCTGTAGGGAGGGCTCTCGCTGGCACTGCTGTAGAGGGGACCCAGGCTGGCACTGCTGTAGGGAGGACTCTAGCTGGCACTGCTGTAGGGAGGACTCTAGCTGGCACTGCTGTAGGGGGGACCCAGGCTGGCACTGCTGTAGGGAGGACCCTGGCTGGCACTGCTGTAGGGAGGACTCTAGCTGGCACTGCTGTAGGGGGGACCCAGGCTGGCACTGCTGTAGGGAGGACTCTGGCTGGCACTGCTGTAGAGGGGACCCAGGCTGGCACTGCTGTAGGGAGGACTCTAGCTGGCACTGCTGTAGGGGGGACCCTGGCTGGCACTGCTGTAAGGAGGACTCTGGCTGGCACTGCTGTAAGAAGGACCCTGGCTGGCACTGCTGTAGGGGGCACCCAGGCTGGCACTGCTGTAAGGAGGACCCAGGCTGGCACTGCTGTAGGGGGGACCCAGGCTGGCACTGCTGTAGGGGGGACCCAGGCTGGCACTGCTGTAGGGAGGACTCTCGCTGGCACTGCTGTAGAGGGGACCCAGGCTGGCACTGCTGTAGGGAGGACTCTAGCTGGCACTGCTGTAGGGAGGACTCTAGCTGGCACTGCTGTAGGGGGGACCCAGGCTGGCACTGCTGTAGGGAGGACCCTGGCTGGCACTGCTGTAGGGAGGACTCTAGCTGGCACTGCTGTAGGGGGGACCCAGGCTGGCACTGCTGTAGGGAGGACTCTGGCTGGCACTGCTGTAGAGGGGACCCAGGCTGGCACTGCTGTAGGGAGGACTCTAGCTGGCACTGCTGTAGGGGGGACCCTGGCTGGCACTGCTGTAGGGAGGACTCTAGCTGGCACTGCTGTAGGGGGGGCTCAGGCTGGCACTGCTGTAGGGAGGACTCTGGCTGGCACTGCTGTAGGGGGGACCCAGGCTGGCACTGCTGTAGGGAGGACCCTGGCTGGCACTGCTGTAGGGGGGACCCAGGCTGGCACTGCTGTAGGGAGGACCCTGGCTGGCACTGCTGTAGGGGGGACCCAGGCTGGCACTGCTGTAGGGAGGACCCTGGCTGGCACTGCTGTAGGGAGGACTCTAGCTGGCACTGCTGTAGGGGGGACCCAGGCTGGCACTGCTGTAGGGAGGACTCTGGCTGGCACTGCTGTAGGGGGGACCCAGGCTGGCACTGCTGTAGGGAGGACCCTGGCTGGCACTGCTGTAGGGGGGACCCAGGCTGGCACTGCTGTAGGGGGGCCCAGGCTGGCACTGCTGTAGGGAGGACTCTGGCTGGCACTGCTGTAGGGGGGACCCAGGCTGGCACTGCTGTAGGGAGGACCCTGGCTGGCACTGCTGTAGGGGGGACCCAGGCTGGCACTGCTGTAGGGGGGACCCAGGCTGGCACTGCTGTAGGGAGGACTCTAGCTGGCACTGCTGTAGGGGGGACCCAGGCTGGCACTGCTGTAGGGAGGACTCTAGCTGGCACTGCTGTAGGGGGGACCCAGGCTGGCACTGCTGTAGGGGGGACCCAGGCTGGCACTGCTGTAGGGGGGACCCAGGCTGGCACTGCTGTAGGGGGGACCCAGGCTGGCACTGCTGTAGGGAGGACTCTGGCTGGCACTGCTGTAGGGGGGACCCAGGCTGGCACTGCTGTAGGGAGGACCCTGGCTGGCACTGCTGTAGGGGGGACCCAGGCTGGCACTGCTGTAGGGGGGACCCAGGCTGGCACTGCTGTAGGGAGGACTCTAGCTGGCACTGCTGTAGGGGGGACCCAGGCTGGCACTGCTGTAGGGAGGACTCTGGCTGGCACTGCTGTAGGGGGGACCCAGGCTGGTACTGCTGTAGGGAGGACCCAGGCTGGCACTGCTGTAGGGGGGACCCAGGCTGGCACTGCTGTAGAGGGGACCCAGGCTGGCACTGCTGTAGGGGGGACTCTGGCTGGCAATGTTTGTAAGGACACTCTCCATGAAAATACATGGTCATATATAAAGAGCTGCCTAGTGTCCGTTTCCAGGCTGAGTGGACTCCTCCTCTTCTTTCAGTTTACAGCTTTATTGTATGATCCTGGCGTTTCTCCTGATCTAGAGTAACATGGCGCACAGCTTGTAACATTTCGGCCAGTTCGCTGCACATACTACAAGAGTATCAGTTGGTCTCTACAAATATGGCGCCGCGCTTACATCCTGCGCCTCATGGTATCAACCTGATTATCGCTCTAGTGATGGATGGACATAATGCGGTACAGCTGGGAAAAGAATCGCGCATGCGCAGTTGCTGTTTCTACACAGGGCGTCATGGCGACTGTGTCTGAGCTGAGAGCCGGTGAGTGCGGCGATTCTTTATCATGTAACAGAAGGCTCTGCGTTATGTGTTGACGTGAATGCGGCCACTGGCATCGTCCGTCTGTACCTCACACCTCGTGTATGAACCTTCTGCCTGGAAGCCTCCTGAGCCAGGTGTAACTTCCCACCATGGAGGCGCCTGTTCTGGTTACCATGGCTACACTGGGAATGCTCCACTCCAGTCATTCCTGGGGTCTCTGGAGGTGGATGAGTGCAGCAGTCTGACTTTTGCACCTCTCCCATAGGGATTGAATTTAGTTGGGGTGCACCTGCTCGGCCTCCGCTCCGCTCCACTCAGGAAGGGTGGGGACACACACAGATCCTCCAGTTCGATGATACCTTGTAATATAAGGAATTACCTATTAATCAAATTTGTTATCTAGATCTATAGCCCTAGTTCAGGGATGTCAAACTCGAACACACAGAGGGCCAAAATGAAAAACTTGGACAAAGTCATGGGCCAGCCAGTATACAGTATAATGACCCCTGCGTAGTCCTCCATACAGAATAATGGGCCCCGCGTAGTCCTCCATACAGAATAATGGGCCCCTGCGTAGTCCTCCATACAGAATAATGGGCCCCGCGTAGTCCTCCATACAGAATAATGGGCCCCGCATAGTCCTCCATACAGAATAATGGGCCCCGCATAGTCCTCCGTACAGAATAATGGGCCCCACATAGTCCTCCGTACAGAATAATGGGCCCCACATAGTCCTCCGTACAGAATAATGGGCCCCACATAGTCCTCCGTACAGAATAATGGGCCCCACATAGTCCTCCGTACAGAATAATGGGCCCCACATAGTCCTCCGTACAGAATAATGGGCCCCACATAGTCCTCCGTACAGAATAATGGGCCCCACATAGTCCTCCGTACAGAATAATGGGCCCCACATAGTCCTCCGTACAGAATAATGGGCCCCACATAGTCCTCCGTACAGAATAATGGGCCCCACATAGTCCTCCGTACAGAATAATGGGCCCCACATAGTCCTCCGTACAGAATAATGGGCCCCACATAGTCCTCCGTACAGAATAATGGGCCCCACATAGTCCTCCGTACAGAATAATGGGCCCCACATAGCCCTCCATGCAGACTAATGGGCCCCACATAGCCCTCCATACAGACTAATGGGCCCCACATAGCCCTCCATGCAGACTAATGGGCCCCACATAGCCCTCCATGCAGACTAATAGGCCCCACATAGCCCTCCATGCAGACTAATGGGCCCCACATAGCCCTCCATGCAGACTAATGGGCCCCACATAGCCCTCCATGCAGACTAATGGGCCCCACATAGCCCTCCATGCCGACTAATGGGCCCCACATAGCCCTCCATGCCGAATAATGGGCCCCACATAGCCCTCCATGCCGAATAATGGGCCCCACATAGCCCTCCATGCCGAATAATGGGCCCCACATAGCCCTCCATGCCGAATAATGGGCCCCACATAGCCCTCCATGCCGAATAATGGGCCCCACATAGCCCTCCATGCCGAATAATGGCCCCACATAGGGGTGGTGGTTCTGGCATCGCAGTCCAAATAAACCACCCTGCGGGCCAGATTTGGCCCAGGGGCCAGAGTTTGACATGTATGCCCTATTTAAAGAGAACCTGTCACTTGTTTTATGGCTTATAAACCATGTCCATCACCTTTAAAATCATGTAAATAGGGATCCTGCAACCCCTTTATATCCTCAGAAGTGCCCATGCTGACCTCTGAAAAAGTGCTTTATTTATGTCCTGTGCTGCATGTAAATTGTGTGGTCTGGTCTGAAGGGCGAATCCAGATCACGCTCAGCATCACCCCGGTCCGTTCAAACTCCACCCCTTCTGTCTGAATGGAAGTGGATGATGTCTGTGTCATCCATGCAGTCTCGTGCCTGCGCATTGGAATCAGAAAGCTTTGCTCTTCACTGCCCATTGAACAGTCAGGGAGCTGGTGAGGGACAAGTGAGTGCTGCACCTGTCCATTACATGACTCCGCGCTGCCGGTCTCTGATTCCTCTGCGGCGGAGCGAGATTTCGGGTACTGCATGGACGACACAGAGACGTCATCCACTTTCATCTAGATAGAAGAGGCGGCAGTTGAAAAGACCAGCGCTGATCGTAATCCTGATTCACCCATCGGACCGGGCCACACAATTTACATACAGAGCGGGAAATGTATAAAACACTTTCAGAAGTATGCAGGGGCACTTCTGAGTATAAAGGTGTTGTAGGAATCCCATTTACATGATTTTAAAGGTGATGGACAGGTTTCATGAGCGAAAAAACTGGTGACCGAATTAAATCCTTTTAAAGGGAACCTATCATATTAATAGCCTATTCATAGGATGGGTCATCAGTATTAGATCAGTCGAGATCTGACTTCTTCTATACTGCTGTTAGCTGTGGTGCACTAAGTGTTACTGATATGTCCTCTGATGAATGCCGGACTGTAAGCACCCAGCTGATGGATGGGTGCTTGATGCCGGAACTCCACTCATCTCATATTAAAGACCTTCTTACAAGTATAGGTCATCAATATCCTAGCACTGAAAAAACCCTTTAAGTTCTACGTATTACCGGAACAGGTCTACTATACCTTAGTCCAGATGACAGCTGTTGAGGGTAGTAGTACTACAGACTAGTCAGTGCAACTACAATCTGTCACCTTATCCGACATGGGGCATGGAGAGGTACAATCAGGTGGGAGATGGTAATTGGAAAGCTTCATATTATGTGACAGATTCACTTTAAAGGGGTTTACCCATCTCATGAAGTGATCGCACTGTATCCACTTCTCAGATTTTATCAGTGGTCAGACCCCTACGGATCGACAAGTCATCACTTGTCCTGTGGGTAGATGGTAGCTTGTTTTCACTGGGGAACACCTTTTAATATGGATATAAATAGCCACTCTCAATACCTGTGCTTGTCTGGGGATTTGCTGTGTTGTTTTGTGTTACTATTCTTATATTTGATGTGTGTATGTTAGATGTAATATTTTCTTTATTTTACATCTTATTTTCTTCTTTAGTTTTGACAGATACGTTGGATAAAAGAGGGGTACTAGGACAGCTCAAAGCTCGGGTGCGGGCCGAAGTGTTTGCAGCACTGAATGACCAGAGTGAACCTACACCTGAGCTGTCACATGAAAATCTCCTGATTAATGAAATGATCAGAGAGTATCTTGAGTTTAATAAATATAAGCACTCCTCATCTGTTTTATCAGCAGGTACGGGCACCATTTCACCCGCTCTGGTATTGGGCTAAATTTTTAGTGATCAATGTTCTTTGCAGAGGGGAGGCCATAAGTGCCACCGTTTTATAATAGCATCACAGCTGCATCAAGAATTTTATTTATTCCATTTTTATTAATTCTAAAATTAATATGTACATGAACTGTCGCATGTTAAGTTATGCTTGTTTTCCAAATTATATATATTCCTTTTTTTTTTGGCAGAATCTGGTCTATCTGACGTCCCTCTGGATCGCTCTTTTTTAGCTAGAGAACTGAACCTTATTGAGGATTCAAGAGCTCAGTCAGTGTAAGAGAATTTATAAGTAACTCACCAAAAAGAAAAGAAAATTTATAAAACATCACAGGAAAAAAGGCATCCATATTCACCAAAACAACACAATATTAAAGGTTGTCCAGGCTTGGGGTTAAAGTCTGCAGTCACTTAAGCTGTCTTCTTCTGACTGGTCAATATCATAAAAGGGGGAAAAGTAAATACCCCCAGAGAAGAATTTCTAATGTCCCTATGGTTGAAGGGGAAATTAGCATATTAGGTGCCCTATACATTAAAAGCCCATGGCCCCGATTCATCAAAAGTAGCATTGTTCACCCCAGTCTTCATGGGCATGTGCTATAATCGGACATGCTTTATTCATTAACAGGTACACGCCTCTTAATGAATTGGGCATGTCTAAAAAGTGGTCATGAATTAGCTGACCTGTGACATCATGCCCCCGTCCCCACCCAGCCCCATCAATTTTGGCTAAACTGGCTTGAAAACTCCAAAAGTAGCAATCTTTTTTAGCAAGAAGTTTGCAATTTATTAAAGTGTTTTACAACTCAATACCAGTCTATGAGAGCCTCTTTCTAACCTTGTTCTGGCTCTTATAGACTTGCATTGAGAGCTTGTGACTTAACTTCTGACTTAATGTAGGGGAAGGGACCATATGTTGAAAGCACCACTCCAGCGCTGAAAAAAAACAAAAACCGCTGGAGTGGTGCTCTAAAGGGAACCTGCCAAGGGATTCATGCTGCTCAAACAGCTGGCAGCATAAATCCCAGCCTGACTGCACAATCGCAGCCTGGTATGCTATTCTGAAACGCTTCAGCATTTCAGAGGAAATGTACTATGAAGAGCCCCTGGCCGGCTATTCCCAGCACCACAGCAGGTGATTGACTAGTATCTCCCTATGTACAGACGAGGGAGAGACCTGGCAATCATATGCAGTGGCGCTGTGAAGAGCCAGTTGGGAATGTCTTTGGATTAGTTTCATCCCCGGTTGGTTCTTCAAAGTATATTTTCTCTTAAATGCTGGAATTTTCATAGAATTGTGCACCTGGCTTCAATCATGTAGCCTGACTCCGATTCATAATGGCAGATTAAATCACCTGACTGGTTCCCTTTTAAACTCTTGGATAGGATACAAAATTATTTTTGGGATTAGCATGAGCCTCAGGTTTAGTTCTAGGCTGTTCTATCATATTCTTCCATTTACAGACCTATCCTATATGGATTGCTGGCTCATTTCTTACATGGACACAGGGAGATGCCTTGTCCCTCCGTGCTGAGGCAATCCTCAAAGAGCTTTACACAGGCACACACTGAATACCCTGCCAACAGAAGTGCAAAAGGTAATTAAGAACTTTAATTTTATTTTCTTGCAAGTATGAATCTGACAGTCATAACAGGGGATTTTTTTCTTAATAGTTAGCAATCATGACAAGACCAGTGATCTAGGCATGTACAAGGTTTGGAAATGGAAATAATCAGTCAGTGATCATACCCCTTCTCCCTGCTGAGCGGAGTCTTGCAGAATAACTATATATTACAGCCAGGATGTCTAACCTATGGCACACGTGCCAGAGGGGGCACGTGCGCCATCTCCTCAGCATGGCCTGATGGGAGGGCACGCATGCAGAGGAGAGTGGCTGCGGCGCTAGTGAGAGGGGGATGGCGCTCGGGCTGAGGAGAGAGGCGGCGGCAGTGCTGAGGAGATAGTTCTACCTGTGGGCATGCGCTGTGATGGGGGTCACCAGTCTTTGGTGGGAGGATTGAGGGAGAGGGGTACAGTAGGGTCTTCATACTGTGGGGGTGTCATACTGTGTTTGGGGGCTCTTTTGTTTGCATCATACTTTATTATTGGTTTTATGAAAGGTTATTAACCTTTGTTATTACATATGTATATTAGGCCATTGGGCCATATGCTTTTTGCTGCTCTTGCATAACATTATATTATTCCACTATAATTCCAAAAATTTATCTTTTTGATAAGGAAAAACTTCCTCAGTTGTAGACATTTTTTAACAACTATCAAGGTTGGTCCTCTGTATTTGACTGTGACATCCCTGGTTTAAAGGGTTATTCTCATCATGATAAAGGGTTGCAGTTGCAAAGAGGTTGTAAAAACAAACAACTTTACAATTTTACTTTTAATTAAAAGTCCTCTCCATTCTCAAGAACAGACCTCCTCTGCAATCTGTGGCGAGTATCTTAGGTTTGGGGTGCAGCGCTTACAAGCTCTCTGCTATAGACTCTATAGCACGCTAATTTATGAGTTGTTTTTTTTAAACTAAAACCTCAGTATTCTGGTAAAATTGCTGCGTTGGCACTTTGCGATAAATAAGTTGGTTTTGGATTGCAGTTTGGGCACTCGATCTCTAAAAGCTTCTCTATCACTGCTATAAGACATAGATCACTACACCTACTCGCCGCACTTATAGGGGTACGAGCTATGGGGGACTCAGGATACCTTGTTTAGAGATAATTTGGGGGCCACAATAAATTATCTGTCCTGTGAATTCGTGATAAATGTATTTGATCAGATAAACCTTTAAAGGGGCTTCCACTACTCAGACAACCCCGTCTCAACTCAAGCTCTACGTCCTTGCACTGCCGGTGGAACAGAATATATTCAAGGGTGAGCTGGATAATAACTTATTTCTATTTCTGGCTTTTAAACTGTTTTTTTCAAAAATACCCCCGCATTTCAGAGTCAAACATTCCTGCCTGAGATGGGGCAGCATGTATCAGCTGTCATGTTCTTTTTAAGTTATATTTTTCCTGCAGTAGCTGTCTTCCAGTCATTGAAGTGACATGGAGTCTGTGATCAGTCAGTGCTCACTAGACATTGACCACGCTGTGATCACACCCACCGCTCGGTGTGTGTGTATGTATGTGTAATGTGTGTGGCTGTGATTACAGCGCTGACTGTCCACAACCCTGACATCTCATTTCTAATTAGATTGCTTCACGTTTAAAACAGTATTTACCATCAGATTATTACTATGGCTATAAGTAAATACCATTATGTTTGGTGACCATTTCCCTTTTAACCCCATAACGCTCAATGACGGACACTGCACGGCATGAGCGGGTGTAAGTTACTGCTCCTTGCCTCACAGTGTCCGTCATATGTTTTAACACGCTGTGCCAGTTCAGTGCCGACAGCTGTCTGAGAGCTGAGCGGAATGAGAAGGGGTACAGGGACTCATGCCATCGGTCCCTGCACCCAGATCACTGCGATCGGTCAGTCAATCTGACTGACCGATCACAGCATGATGGAGCAGGACACGCTGAAATCTCAACGTCTGCTGCTCTATACATGCTGGATGTCAGCACTAAACAGTCAGGAGCGGTGTCAGCGCTGCCCCTGGCTGTTAACCCCCTGAGCGCTGCTAGCGATCGCAGTGTTCAAGAGGCAGGCAGAGGGCTGGGAGCTCCCTCTGCCTTCAGGTCAGCGCCCCCGTGACGTCATCACGGGAGGCCGACCGTTGCCATGGTGAACTGGGGTCGCGACCTCCAGGTCACCAAGCTACGGAAAGCCCCTGAGACCAATGCACAGCATGGTCTCAGGAGCTTTCACTATAGATATAACGTATTACAATGCTAGTGCATTGCAATACATTATACTATTGAAAAAAGTGAAAGTCCCATAGTGGGACTAAGTAAAAAAGTTAAAAAAAAAAATTGTAAGAATCTTTAAAAAAAATGAATAAAAAAAAATAAATAAAAAATTACACTAATAAATAAAGATTTTTAGGTAAAAAAAAAAAAAATAAACAAAGAAGTACACATATTTGATATTGCCGCGTCCGGAACGATCCTATCTATAAACGTGTCTGACTAGTTAACCCTTTCAGTGAACAGCGTAAAAAAAAAAAGAAAAGAGAAACTGACTTTTCATTATACCGCTGGAAAAAAGTGGAATAAAACGCGATCAAAAAGACAGATGAAAATAAAAATGGTACCACTGAAAATGTCATCTTGTCAAAAATCAAGCCACCATACCGCTCCATCAGCCGAAAAATTAAAAAGTTACCGCGCTCAGAAGAAAGCGATGCAAAGATAATTATTTTTTCTATAAAATTTTTATTATGTAAAAGTGCAAAAAACATAAAAAATTTACATAAATGTGGTACCGCTGTAAAGGTACTGACCCGAAGAATAAAGCTGCCTTATCAATTTTACCAGACAAGTAACAACAACAACAAAAAAAAAAATCCTGAATTGTTTTTGTTCATTCTGCCTCCCAAAAATCAGAATAGAAAGCGATCAAAAAATGTAATTTGCCCGAAAATGGTGCCAATAAAAACGTCAACTTGTCCCGCAAAAAACGAGCCGTCACATGGCTGTCGGCCGAAATATGGAAAAATTATAGCTCTCTAAATATGGCGCTGCAAATATTAGGTTTTGTAAAAAAAAAAAAGCGTCTTTTAGTGTGTGACAGCTGTCAATCATAAAAACCCGCTATAGATCTGGTATCGCTTTAATCGCACCGACCCGAAGAATAAAGTCGCCTAATCACTTTTATACTGCACGAGGAACGGCGTAAAAAATAAATAAAACCAATTCTTCACCTGCTGCTGATTTGTTTATTCTGCCTCCTAAAGATCACAGTAAGGCTCGGCGCACATGTACCCTGCACTCTGCGCTGAGCGATTACACCGGGGTTTCTGTGTAAATCTCGGAAATAAGTGATTCAGACGGAAACCCCTGACGGCAGATGGAGGCACCGTGGACTCCGTCTGACCTATGATTTGGCGGTGTTCATCTTTTTAGGCATAAATAAAAGCGCGGTCAGCCACAGTTTTGTGCACCTCCTGAAAAGGACAATGCTGAACAGAGGCCAGACGGAGTCCAGAGTAACTCTGCTGCCTCATCTCATTATAGTGAATGGATCCTTCCAGGGTTTCATCTGAATCACGTCATTCGGAGATTTAGATGGAAACCCCAAAGTAAGTGCTCATTGTAGAGCGTTGGATAAATGTGATCTAAAATGTTATGTAAAATGTTCCCAATAAAAGCTTCAGATAAAAGCCCCCACTCAGGTCTGTCATGTGTTAATGGAAATATAGGGGGCTTCCACGTTACTGCTAGTACAAAGGCTCTGGAAAAGCTAAATGGCTCCTTGCCCCCCAAAAGAAATTCAGAAAATTCTGCACTTCCAAATCCCCCAGCCCTTCTGATCACCGCAGTGTGTCTAAACCACATTTAGTGTCCACATGTTTGGCAGGGGTATAATTTCCAAACTGGGGTCACTTGAGGGGGGATTCTGCTCTTCTAACATTTAGGGGCTCTGTGTATGGAGTCCGCAAACTATTCTAGGAAAATCTGCGCTCCAGGAGGCAAATAGCGCTCCGTCGTCCCTCCCGAGTGTCGCCGTGTGGCCAAGCCGTACTGTACAGCCACATGTGAGGTATTGTCACATTTAGCAGAAATTATGGGACAAATTTTGGTGCCATTTTTATCCATTATCCCAGTGTGAAAATGTCAAATCTGGGGCTAAAACAAATTTTTTTTTGGGTAAAAATGTAATTATTTTTTCCTCACTGCTCAATGGAATAAAATTCTGTGACACACCATTGGTGTCAGTATGATCACTGCACCCCTAGATGAATTCATTGAGAGGTGTAGTTTGTAAAATGGGGTCATTTATGGGGGAATCTGTTGTTCTTGCACATCAGGGGATCTCCTAGTGGGTCATGGCACCCTCAAACCATAACAGTAAAATCTGTACTATAATATGGTGCTCCTTCCTTTCTGACCTTTGCACTGTGCCTCAAAAGTAGTTGCCAATTATGTGTAGGGTATTGGCGTACTCAGGAGAAATTGCACAACAAAATGAGTGGTAAATTTTCTCCTGTTACCCTTGTGAAAATAAAAAATTTGGTGCTAAAAGAAAATTTTTATTTATTTTTTTTTCTTTTTATTATTTTCACGCCTCTACGTTATAAACTTCTGTGAAGCACCTGGTGGTTCAAAGTGCTCACCATACATCTAGATAAGTTCATTGAGGGGACTAGTTTCCAAAATAGGGTCACTTGTTGGGGGTTTCCACTGTTTAGGCACATCAGGGGCTCCCCAAACGCAACATGGCGTTCACTGATTATTTTGAATTCAAAAAGTCAAATGGCGCTCCTTCCCTTTCGAGCCCTGCCGTGCACCCAAGCAGTGGTTTTCTGCCACATATAGGGTATCGGTGTGCTCAGGAGAAATTGCACAACAACTTTTGGGGTCCATTTTCTCCTTTTACCCTTGCGAAAATAATAAAAAATTGGTCGAAATTTAATTTTTAGTGAAAAAAAGTTCAATGTTATTTTTTTTTCTTCCTCATTGCTTCAGTTCCTGTGAAGCACCTGAAGGGTTAATAAAGTTCTTGAATGTGGTTTTGAGCACCTTGAGGGGTGCAGTTTTTAGAATGGTGTCACTTTTGGGTATTTTCTGTCATATAGACACAAAGTCACTTCAAATAAGTCACTAAAAAAAAAAAAAAAAAAAAAAACCTGCTGCAAAAGGCATTTTGTGAACCAAGATTTAGGAAGTTCATTTTTGAAATGCTATTAACTGGTCAACGAATTAAGTAAAGTAAAATGCAAATTAATTACATAAATCACTTCGATCAGAATTTTTATTAACATCCATAAAGAATCACTGCTGACTGTGCTTTTCTGCATTTTTTTTCTGATAATGTGTGACAGCTTTGTTTTCAAA
Organism: Phyllobates terribilis; assembly: GCF_046119375.1. Lineage (NCBI taxonomy): Eukaryota > Metazoa > Chordata > Amphibia > Anura > Dendrobatidae > Phyllobates > Phyllobates terribilis. The sequence goes on along the minus strand of NW_027362769.1, from coordinate 219,578,240 downwards.
GCCAATAAATCAGAAGTTTTGCAAATAACTTTGTAGTTCTCATATCTTCTACTCTCAGGGGACCTTCATTACATCACTCCTTTCAGTATTGTCTCCTGGTTCTGGAAAAGTTTGGGGTTTGTATATCATCACTGCGTTCTTCTATTCGCCTTCCCTTGTTCCATGTATACTGGTTACGGTGCTTCCCTTCACAGTCTGGGTCCCAGGCAGAGTTCAGTATAGGAGGCATCGGGGCTTTTCCCCTTTTCTCTGCTGTATTTTTACAGCATGACTATGTGTTCAGCCTTCAGTCTATCAATGTATGGCCATCTCTGCTCCTGGACACTCTTTCTCCTAGCATACAAAGTAGCATTGTTTTCTGGCACGACTAGACATCGCCTCCTGGAAGTCCCATTTCTTGTACCTCTAGAGTCCATACATATTTTTGACATTGTAATCCTCTCAAATGTATGTCTTTGATAAAGAGATGGGCTTGTATAACAAATTTGCTGGCAGATACCGATGATACTTTCTTTAGTTCATAGGAAAACCATGGTGTTGGTTTTGCGTAAAGTATCTTTAGAGCTTGCACCCTCAACACAGGCCACATTCATGAGAACTTTCATGAATTTACAGTTCTTCCTCTGATAATTTTCTTGCCCCCTCTGCATCTGCACTTTATCGATGTATTTCTGAATATTTCAGTCCATTCAGCTTTGTGAGAACCTACTCTCCAGCAATATCCTCATCTAAAAGTACCTTTGAAGGAGAGCTTGCAGGTCCTGTCTATGCAGGTCACATCCATGAGAACCTCCATGAATTCACAGTTCTTCCGCTGATCATTTTCTTGGCCCCTCTGTACTTTATCTCTGTATTTCTGACTATTTGAGTCCATTCAGCTTCATAAGAACCTACTCTCCAGCAATATCTTCATCTAAAGTACCTTTGAAGGAGAGCTTGCACCCTCCTGTCCACGAGGCCCACATCCATGAGAACTTCCATGAATTCACGCTTCTTTCTCTGATAATTTTCTTGGCCCCTCTGCACTTTATCCCTGTATTGCTGATTATTTATGAGTCCATTCAGCTTCATGAGAACATACTCTCCAGCAATATCTCCGACTGTCCTAAGGATGTACTTTTCCAGCCAGAACATGTTTTCAGCTCCAAATAAAACCGTCACTTTAGAGATCAAAGCAACAAAATCACCTTCTGAGCAGAAAATGACTGAAGGTTCTCAGAAAGTTAGAACCTAGTGACATCACAATTCTTTTGAACAGGTTACCATGGCAACCTAATAGATAATGAGGCTGTAACCTGGCATATAAAGATGGAGTTCTGTTCTATATTCACTAATTAATAAGTCATATAGTAACTAAATGGTGTTATATAAAAGCTAAATATTTGATATGGATCTGCAAAAATTGCAGCTGCTTAATTAAGTTTAGCACATCATTACACAAATTTGTCTAGACTCCCCCATACATTTTAAACTAAAGTTGGATGAACCTGATAATCCGTAGGATTGGATGATGTGTACCCCACTGATCAGCTGTTATTTGCTCTGGCAAACACTGTGCAAAGCACCGCTCCATTCATTGTGTAGCAGTCGCTGCTGGGTGCTGCAGAGCAGCTCCTATCAAAAGAATAGGAGCTGTTGTACAGTACCCACAGTTCCCTGCAGCAGCCACTACACATTGATTGGAGATGATGTATGATGCATTTTTAAGTAGGTTTAGTGGTTGGAGAGTACGGGCCTATATCAGTGGTGGCGAACCTATGGCACGTATGCTAGATAGTGATGGGCAGTCCGGCTCTTTTTGATGATCTGGCTCTTATGGCTCTGCTCACCAAAAAGAGCCGGCTTTTTTTGGATCCCTATTAAATGTGTTCACCATGGCTGAACACATATTTAGGATTCGCATAGATGCTGCCGAAACTCTGCCCACCCCATGACTTAAACTCCAACCATTCGCCATTAGCCAATTAAAGTGAAGAGTGGGCTTAGTTTGGGTGGGCGGAGTTATGGCCGCCGAACACTGTAATTTTACGCCCAGTGAGAGCCATTCAGAGAAGCTGGTGGCTCTCGCTGGGGTGTCGGATCGTTCGCGACCAACACATCACTAGTACCTGAGGGGGAACGCAGAGCCCTCCCGGTGGGCACGCGTGCCATGTTTTCGGCGCCGCCACTCTCCTCAAGCCGTGCGTCATCCCCCTCTCACTAGTGCCGCGGGCACTCTCCTCTGCACGCGCGCCCTCACATCAAGACGCGGGTGCGGACGGCCCACTATACGGTATGAAGGACTGTGCGGGGCCATTGTACAGTCACATACTGTGATGGGGTCACCATTCTTTGGTTGGGGGATTGAGGGAGAGGGGTACAGTAGGGTCATCATACTGTGCTTGTGGAGGAATTCACTGTGGAGGTGTCATACTGTGTTTGGGGGTCACTTTTGTTTGCCGCATACCAGGGTGGATTTGATTTAAATCTAACTGATTTAAATCACGATTTAAATCACGATTTAAATCACTCGTCAGTAAGGCTTGATTTAAATCAAAGTTTCTACCTAAACTAGTTCTTGCTACTTTAACATGCAAGTAGATGAAGATTTTTAGAATCACTTTTTATATTACTTTTTTCTCCCCAGTTTAATGGGTTAATCATTCATATTTGGACACCACTGTTCTGTTGTACTTAGGAAGGAGAAAAATAATCCTGACCTTAATAACAATTTAAATAGATTTATTCAACTGAAACAATAACAACATTACAGCATAAGTTATTTGCTTAAACAAACATCCATGTTTGTTAACTAATTTGGCTAAACAATATATATATATATTTTAAGAAACTTAGACTGTCAGCCCAGCCGACACATGAAAAACTTAAATACTACTGTCCCTGCTGTCCTCTGTAGCTCACTCGTCGTCATCTTCATCATCTTCTTCTTCTTTGTTCCTATTCATAATCTGGAAAAGAAAAACAAGCTTTCCTGCTTTATTGGGTCCCAACCGATTTCTCAATTTAGAATGAATGAGTCCAAAGGAAGAGAATATTCTTTCAACGCCTGCAGAAGAAGCTACTGCTGTTAAAAGTGAAATCATTACTTGAACAGTCTCTAAATCCAAGCGCTTAAGTGACTTCCCCCAGTTTACTGGTGTGACCTTCCTTAAAATATCTTCAGCAAACATATATTTCTTGAATGGTTCCCCCTTAGCTCTGAAGTTTATTATAGCTGGCATTAAAGATGGATGATTGCTGGATACCCATGTCATAGCTAACTCCTCTTCCTCAGCACTTAGGTTTTGACCCTGATATTGGATATTGACAATATTTGCCAAAAAATGAGCTGGAGTCAGTGCTTGTCCCATTCGTTTGTTTACTGCTTGTAATTTAATTCTGTCCATGTGTAGTTCTGTTTTTAAGTGTTCACTCAGTTCCTTCCAAATTTCAACAGCATCCGCAATAAAACAGCTATTTTTCTGTATTTTGTTTAAAGCTTGAGAGATGGGTTTCAGGAAGCTCAGCATATGTTCAACATTTCTCTTAAGCCCAATGTTGAGGATTTTGGCCGTGACAGTGCCATCTATTTTATCTCGATTTTCTTCACAAAGTGTCATCAGAATAGGCCAGTTTTTGATATACCGCTCAAAACAGTCCACCACAGAGTTCCATCTAACATCTTGTGGGAGCGTTAGCTTGGTTCCACCCATCCTTTTCAGAGCTGCTGCAGCAAAATGATTATTACGGAAGTATTTAGCAATTTCAACAACATTAGCCTTTATTTCTGGAACACTTAAGTCTTTGGCTAAGAGGTGCAGCAAATGAGCACTGCAACCATATGTTATTATATAAACAATAGAACCGAATTCTATGGTAATGTAACATCCACATATTTGGTATTACGGGTACTCTACTGTATAACACATAGCCTATAAAGAATATAGAGTATCTACCCAAACAGAGACAATTCTTCAATGATATATAAATGATATTAAAACATCAAGATTTATTAGAACATTTAAAAGACATATCAATATAGATAAAAATAGCAGGCCATCAGGGGTTGAATACACACGAACAGTGCAGCAAACAGAAGTAAGTCCTCATGGAGAGATCTGACCAAGAATACACAGGCTTGCAAGGTGATGTGTATTTGTTACGAATCAAGAATCACCCTGCATGGGTGAGCCTCACAAACAAACTTGTTTGTGTGATCAGGAATATGATCACGTGATTATTGAGTACCTAGTGAGGCTTTCTTACTGACCTTTGATGTTTTGCAGGCTTGTGTTTTTGGTGGCTCTACAGTTTGTAATTTTGTACCTCGTTGTACATGTATGTAATTTATTCTTGATTCGTAACAAATACACATCACCTTGCAAGCCTGTGTATTCTTGGTCAGATCTCTCCATGAGGACTTACTTCTGTTTGCTGCACTGTTCGTGTGTATTCAACCCCTGATGGCCTGCTATTTTTATCTATATTGATATGTCTTTTAAATGTTCTAATAAATCTTGATGTTTTAATATCATTTATATATCATTGAAGAATTCTCTGTTTGGGTAGATACTCTATATTCTTTATAGGCTATGAACCATATGTTATTAGCAGCTTTGTATTCCCTCCCTGCTCTTCTAAATTTCTTCTCATCTTGGATACGTTTGCAGCATTGTCAGTGACCAAACTGCGTACTAGACATTTGAATTTTTGTTCACATGCTGTTATAGCTTTTACTGCCACTTCTTGTAAGTATTCTGCTGTGTGTGCATTTCCTGACGTATCAGTTGTTTGTGCAAGGAAGACTTTACCTTCTTCTGTTGTTATACAAGCACATACAATAGGATCATTGTGGACATTACTCCACCCATCAATACTTAGGTTAACAATTTTACCCTCCAGAGCTGTTGCACATTGCTCCATTTCTCTGTCATACACTTGATCCAGCAGTTTCCCTGCAACATCAGCTCTGCTGGGTGGACTGTATCCTGGTCTCAGTGACTGAACCATATTAATGAAATGTGGGTTCTCAGTCAGACGGAAAGAAGAGTTCGTTGCATAAATAAACTGGGCAATTTTTTCATCAATCAACTCTTTTTCTAATCTGCTAGTTCTTATCACAAACCTATCTATGGTGGTTCCAGGAGGTAAAGGTTTTTTCTTCCTTTTGGGTGATGGTGATATGTGGCTGTGGGTGTCTGATGATGATGCTGCTGCTAATGAAGCACTATCCTGGATGGATAACTCTGAAACTGTAGAACAGGATGATGGTGATCTTGGAGGTGGATAGTTTCCAGAATCCATGAATTCCCCTAAACAAAAAAAGTCAATGCTGTTATTTTATTGTTTATACAATTTCTGCTT